>NW_019524799.1:157838-292856 GCF_002814215.2 Seriola lalandi dorsalis
CCCCCCCCAACCCCCACTTCCTGCCTGCAACCCATATTGTCACTCGAATGATTTTGTGTGAGGTGGGAACACGGCAAAAAAATAAAAAATACAAATCTTCTGCAGTACACTGACATTTGTTTAGGAGGGGAAAAAAGGGAAAGCAGAACATTCAAATGGAGCTGAAAATGGTACACTCAGAGCTAAAATAAATGTGTGCATTGAAGATGTGAAGAAAAGTGCTGGAGGCAGCGTACTGGCATGAAGCAGATCAGGTTCTGACATTTTGTCTAATGTGAAATGCTGCCAAGAAGCAGTGGGTGGGATGTTGTGACCTTTATCAGTGGGAGAGATAGAATGACCCAATACTATAGATAGAATAATCTGGAGATACAACAATCTGCTTTTACAACACAATGCTGCGACCTATCTCTGTGTGTGAGTGTGACCTCCCATTCTGTGTGTCAGGCTGTGTGTGTGCTTGTGCAAGAGGGCTGCTGACCTTCTGACGCATCTTTGGTCGGCAGCAGCACAGTGACGCTATCGCAGGTGCGTACGGGTGACTTCTCCTTTGAAGGTTAAACAGGCGATGCTTCAGCAAATTCTCTCAAGGCTTAGAGGAAGTTAGCCGGCCTTACATTGAGTGAGTTAAGTGTGTCCATTCATATGTATCTGTGTGTGTGTGTGTGTGTGTGTTGGTGTGTGAGCGCGTGAAGCGTAATAGCTTTGCTGCAGGTTGTAACAGATGGTTGCTAATGGAAGTTCATAGATCTGAATGACAGGGGCCAGGGGATTTGGGAGGAGATTATGGGAGGGGATATGTGATTCGTGCATGTGCATGCGTGGTGTGTGTGTGTGTGTGTGTGAGTGTGTGTGAGTGTGTGTGAGTGTGTGTGTGCACGTGTTGGAGTGTGTGTGTGTGAGTGTGTGTGTGTGTGTGTGTGTGTGTGAGTAAACGTGTTGTGTGTGTGTGTGTGTGTGTGTGTGTGTGTGTGTGTGTGTGTGTGTGTCTGTGTCTGTGTCTGTGTCCTACCTCCATGTACATATGCACAATCAGTGTGTCTATCTCTAAGAAAGTGGACCAACTAGTGCTTCTAGTCCTTGGGTAATGGAAGATAAATTAAGTTTTTAGCCATGCTAGTGGTTTGGCTTTAGGGATGGTGATTGTCTTTCAGCTGGTCCACCAATTTGGTCCACACTGAAATAACTCAACAACTATTGGCACCATATATTCATGGTGCCTAAAGAACAAACCCAAATGACTTTGGTGATCCCTGACTTTTTGCTCTAGCACAGCCACAACATTAGCATTTGTGTTTTGAGTGAAATATCTCCACAACTATTGGATAACTATTGATTATAACTATAGATTTGCATAACATTAAATATGATGCATACATTCATATGATTTGTAATAACCTGGTTATCCCTTAAAAGGTCTGTTTTCAACATCTCAAATTAACTTTTTATTGGTTTTCAAACATTTGCAGTGTTACATCCTTCAAAACAAAAGTTTGAAGAAACAGCTCAAAACTTGAAAAGAGTACGTAAAACTGGTGTATTCCTCAGGAACCCGGAGCCTCTCTGAACTACATTGACAAAAATTCAATTTATGTTTTTGCCAATCAGTGCACACTGTGAGTTGTAAAGTTTCCTCTTCTATTTTTACCCAAGTAGAGCTCGGCCTACTTCCTCTGTTCTACCCTGATGGGACCTGAGAGTTATAACTGCCTCTCCAAAGGCCTACAGGAAATGGAAAACCAAATTACTTTGTTAGAGGCTCTTCTTTAATTTAGTTTTTTCACTTTCTTGCGGTGGTGGCAGTTGAGGTGGTGGGAGGGCTGGGGTTGTAATAGGTAGCTATGTCTCCTACAACAGCATATACAAAATGTCTTATGCATGTTAAAGTTCTTACTGGTGATTGGGTTCATTAGTTATTAAAACCATCTGACCTTCCCACAACACACTCAGACACACTCATTATAAAGCCCTTGTAATTCATTAAGCTCCCTAAGTGAACACAAGCCATACCGAAGGGTGCTCACTATTACTGAGTGGCTTGCCATGCGCCTGAGGGAGGTTAAGAGTAAGTGTGTGGATCAAGTTTTAATGCTACGATGAGGGCAAAGTTAGACGTTAACCACTGACATCACAAAGATGATGGGTTGGAAGAGGACAATAAACTGCAAGGGTGTAAAGACATAAAGGTACACTGTGCAAATTTCATTGAACATTAAGTGTTTATTGTAAAGTAAAATAAGCAAACATAATAATAAAAAATACAAATATACCTTTAATAAAATAAGCTATGGTAGAAAACCACTTTAAAACTGATGGTAATAATGATCACGGCATACGCACTTTCATATACTCTCGTAAAAATTCACTTAAATGTCGCCCCGGAATGAGGTGTGAGGGGAGCAAGGCTGCAGGGAAATCTCATTCTCTCTCAAAGTGGAAGACAACTCCTTCATTTGTCATCACTTCACGCCAACAGGAGGGACATAATCACTTGCTGCCGGTGGTGTAATTCATTGCGGGCGCACCAGCTGCTGTCGTACTGCCGCTGTTGGGAATGACAAAAACTTAGAATTCAAGTGTTTCAAGTGATTTAGAAAAGCGTGGCAACATTTTTAAAAATCTCTTTTAAAGGATGTGTAAAGGCATTTATCGATATACTGCACTGCGGGCAACAGAAAACACAGAACAGCACTAAATAACGGATTCAAACGAGTCATCAGCAGCTGAACTGAAATCAGTAACCAGAACCAAATCAGACAAAGGAGGGTATCACTTTACTAATCCTCCGGCTCTAGTACACTCCACTGCAATATGCTACCACTGAGGTCCAACCCAGACCCGAGTGACAGCTCTCACTATTCACAACTGCTTCACAGTGCTGTGATAGCAGGAGCCTCGTTTTTAGGGCTGGTGGCCCTTTAACAGACTGAGGGCTAAATTTAGCTGTTATAAATTGGTTATTTGTGCCGGATGCCTGTTCAATTAAAGCCAGTCACTGAGGCGTCTGAGATCTCGCTGGGATGACGACTCAAGTCATCAAACACAAACTCCAAGGAGGTGGTTACACTCCCAGTGTTACAACACTAACAATAATTAAACTGTTGATTTCTTGTTGCTGCTGCTTTTTGGCCCAAAATAAACAAATAAGAGTATGAAGTATGACTTATCATTAAAATGAACAAGAACACAGTTACTGCCTTTTCATTATTCATCAAACTGTTAAATGATCAAAGCTACATTTCTCTGACAGTTTTGTTGAAACATGGCTCCTTATCCTAATAAATACGCACTGGAGCAAGAAGAGGGTGAGCAGCTTCACCTCCCTTTTTGTCATGATAGATTTTCGGAAGCCAGCACCTCATCAACCCGGCGTTCATTCTCACCCCACTTCTTCAAAGCTACACTTCCCCAGAGGAGACAGTGAGTGAACTCAAAAAGAAGTTCCTTCATATAAAGCAGCCAATTCTCCAGCGTTCAAGAGGGTCGGATATTCTGTGACAGTAATTCTTTGCTGACGGGAGGTTTTTTTTTTGACCACTAAAGCATGTGCAAGTTCATGACCGACAACCTGCTGCTACCATCTTACAGTTTGATAAACGCTCAGCATCTGCTCTAATTCCCCTGATTTCTTTAGTGGAAACGCTGGCGGGGTATTTCGGATGTATTCTCCCTAACAATGTAAAATATCAGTACACTGCAGGTCAGCTCAGTGTGAACAGGTCGCAAAGTTCACAAGTGAGTCGCTCCAAATGTTCACACCTGTGCCGACACGTGCACGCTCACAATCCTTTCAGCATGCATGTTGGCTGTGCGTGCCACGCGTGAGAGTCAGTGTCTCAGTCAATTATTAATGGATGTAACTTGATGACAGATGACTCGGAGCGGCCCGTCCCTCCCCATCCCTGACCCGGCTGTGTCGTCTTGGTTTCCATGGTCAGGAGGAGACGGAGGCCCACGCAGTCTGATTGATTAATTCTGTCAAGCACACTTTTGCTGTCCCTGCACAGTGTCCGGTCTGAGCTCTCCTGCAATCTCTCACAATCACTATCAGCATGACTGCGAAGTCACAGAACATATCCGTCATTTCTGAACACGTCAAGCCCGCCTACTGTCCACCATCTTCTACAGTTCACCTTCCATTCCCCTCCAATCATACAGGCCTACCTGTCATTTGCCATTTGTAGTTTTAAATCTCTCACAACAAAACAACATACTGCATCATCAACCCAGATTTGCTCACTGTACCCACAGAAGAGGCTCTGATTACTGTGGAAAAATATATTTTTATCAACTGTCATATCAGTGTATGCAATGTAAAACTAGAACTAGCTGCTGGTTAGCTTAGCTTAACATAAAGACCAGAAACACAAGGGGAAATCTGCCAACCTGCACCACTTGATTTCATTTATTTGTAAGTCAAGAATGAATCTTCACACTTATTTGATTTTTAATTTTGATGTCACATATCCTGACACAGTGAATGGTTTGAAATGGTGGGATGTAAAAGCAAAGGATCAAGCTACTAACTCTTGTCCATTGCTGTTCATAAAGCAACAGACAAACGAAGGGACAGGCAGATAAGAAAAATAGTGAAAAAGAGGTTTTTTTTAAGTTATGAGAAAAAAATTAGCTATATTGCCATTGATGTTCTGTTTGACGAGAGACAACATCAAAAAAAGTTATTATTATTTTACTCAACCAGGCCTCGTCCCTTCACCCAACTGCCTTGTATCCATGATTTGACCCTGCAACGATCTCAATAACCAACCCAGTGGAGTGCTTGGTGTGTATCCATCAAGCAGGGAGTAGCCCAGAGGCAGTCATCCTTCAGCCTGTTAAGTGGTATTGGAATAGTATTGAGATCTGTGTAATTGGATTAGACCAACCTTAGTCCCCTCTCTATTCCACCAGGCCCTTCTGTGAAATCATAACTTAAGAGCTTTGACAATGGTAGTTTTGCTGTGCAGCAGCTGTTGAGAATGTAACATGATCTTTGTCTGTAGCTCGTGGCCTCATCTTCCCTCCCCGAGGCTGGAAAATCCCAGCAGCAGTCTGACTGACAGCTCGACTCTGCCTGGCTTTGACTGACAGCGTACAGGATGTTGTGCAGTCTCAGTTGGTTCTGAGGGGCCCAACTGATCTCAGGCCTCTGTGGTGATCATACGGAGTATCACAAAGAGGAGCACAGGAAGGGATGAGGGGCTCAGATCAGTCTGGGAGGCCTATCACACCTGTTTGGCTTTATACACATGACAGGTTACATGGAGGGCTGTGTCTCTCTGTCTGCTCTGGGTTAAAAGGCCTGTCAGACACACACTCTTGTTGCATCGCTCAGGTGTGAGCCTGCTGCTCTGATAAACACACGCACACACATAAAGGCAGACACAATGCAACTACAAAGAAACACATGCAGACACAATACTGGTGCAGGGAATGAGTACACACACACACAAACAGTGCTCAGCTGCTACCTGCATATCAATGTATACTGTAACCTCCCAGCCAAGACGATCTCAGATAAGCCCCAGAATAAGTTGGTGGAAGTGTATCTCATGATGTTTATTATTACATTATAGATTCTCTTCTTTTCAAGGCTAGAGAGGAAGTGATGCTGTGCCTATTTTTTGTTTTGTTTTGTTTAGACACTAGTTGGCGAATGTTCCAAAGGTATCATAGGATTACGAGGTAGAAATAGCAGTGAGAGAGACATCTTCTAAATTTGACAGTTGACACTCAATGCTCAATTTAGACCTCAGTAAATATTAATCTATCATTCAATTATTATTGGAAATTTTCTTTGCCATATGTTGAATTGCATGCTTATTCATACACTTATTTGCATTTTCAGTGACTGGACTGACCAAAAGATTTTCAAGGTAACGCCAGCAATTAACAGGAATGAATTGAATGAAAGTCTACCAAATGAACACTGTCTCTATAATGAGCACCAAGATATACTTTTTTTTTTCTCCAGGAAACATCTTGTAAATCAGTAGGACATTATTCAAAAGTGTGGATGTATAAATCAAAGCGTCATTTTGAATACTTTAAGCGAAAATACAGTCTGTAACTTTCATTTTAATATGTTTCAGCTGAAATACGCTCCAAAGAATATCTTGGTGTGGAGAGGTGCTATCAAAGGCTTCTGTGACCCCAACTCATTGAACAGCCGGGCAGCAGCACAGAGACACAGCCTTCTGAAGTTTCTGAATGAGCCTCGCCCCTCTAACCAATTAGAGAAGGCCTGAAGCGGGCAGAGCTCACAGCTGTCAATCAATACAGCTGTTCTGGTCCCCCACACCGAGGCATCAAGCTAGTATGAGCTGCTGGGATGGCATCGCTATGGCTGACACAAGCTAGCAAGCGCCCAATTCCTGCATTAGCTGAGAGAGCGAACACATCAAGGATGTATGTGAAGGGCTGGGCGTGGCGAACGGGTTTGCAATTGAGCCTCATGCTAGCGCTAACTTGATTTCCAGAGCTTCTTTCTTCTTCTATCTTTTCACATCCTGCTCAAACGTGCCTTAAGCAAAAGATGGGTATAACGGCAGCTAACATTTCAGTACCATTCTCATATTCTCTTATCTGATTGGCTGCTGAGTCAGCTAATCTAAAAATGGTGAACATGTACCTCTCAAACAAAAACTAGAATTATTATCATTATTGCATGTGGCTTCACCAACCAGTCAAGTTGCAGGAAATAAGGTCACAATCTCCCCATCTGGGTATAAAATGTCATCAGATTTTATCCTATTAGACATTTGTGTTAAATTGTGTCATAATTAGCTTAAGAATTCTTGTGTTATGGCCAAAAACATGTTTTGTGAGGTCACAGTGACCTTGTCCTTTGACCACTAAAATCTAAATCAGTTCATCTTTTAGTCCAAGTGAACTTTCGTGCAAAATCAGATGAAATTACCTCAAGGTGTTCCTGAGATATTGCATTCATGAGAAGGGGAAAACATAATGCCCCTGAAACGTAATTCCTCCGGCCACGACTGTTGCCAGTGAGGAAGCATAAAAATGAGTCCAGGTGTCAGCTTCAATTCTCACGGCCACTGAAATAAGCTAAAGTTTTAAACATCAGAGGAAGCTTTCCTGAGTCACATTTCAACCTGCCTCAGAAAACAAAGAGATTTATATAAAATGTCCAGCGGCAACATGGAAGCCTGTCAGCCTACCAGGGTTTGTGTTACATTTTAATTCTGGCACCGACCGTAGAATCAGATCATTGTTTGAGAAGATGGCTGAAGCCAGAGGCAAGAAAGGGAGAGCAGACAGGGACATGGAGTGGAGGGGATTAAGACAAGGGAAGGGAGAGAGTAAACACTGGGGAAGCTTTTGACAAAAAGTAAGTCAGCTTATGTTGCTTCCATTTTTTGGGGTTAGAGGAACATTGAGTACACTGCACTTTGAATTATCTTATAGATATATAGTTATCTATTTCAGCAGTGGCTGCGTGAAAACAAGAACACATCTCTGTATCAATTATGCCAAATGTGGATACTATAGCTGAAATGCAGGATACAAAAAGACTTTGTGCCTTTAAGGTGCCAACTGTTGCCCGACACCAGTATATCTTCTTCATGGCAGAAATAATCCCAGCTACAGTGTTAGCCCAGGCAAGTTAAACAAATAAATGCTCACCTATGGGATTTTGTGTTGTTTTTTTTTCATCCCTTTCCTTACTATACAAACACAGTATTTAAATGATTAAGATGTATTACTAAATTAGGAATTAAGGTTAAAGCAACTAAATCCAGGGCACTGAAAAATGCTTCCTTCCTTATTATATATCAGTAACTGAGTATTTAGAGTCAATGCGTATTTTCTCATTAGTAACATAAACATGAATTACAACGAATCACCCCAAGCAGTATTTAAATAGGTTGCAGAAGAATAATTTTTTCCTGTGTGCGTACACACGCCCGTGCACACATACGCACACATACATTTCCTATTCTTTAAATGTGTGGCAGGGAATATATGGGACTAAATAACCATTACAGGGGGTAGAAACAGGCTGGAATATAAAACGCTGTCAATACTGCGCTGAGCGGAGTTTGAGACCTTCTTATCTACTGACTGCATTAAGACATGGCTTTTTTTCTCCCTGTGTGAATACTAAGTCCACATGAATTTATTCGCTTACGGTCTTGAATTTTTAGTTTTAGTCAGGAAAAAAAGACATAACCTAGCAAAATGAAACATATCAACTTGTTGCATACTTTTTTGTTAAGGTTTTTGTTCTATAATGACATAATGACTCCCTATTTATTTGCATTGCTTGTTCCCTTTTGCAATTTTATCATTCGATTCTCTTCTGCCCAACCTGCTCTCTTCTTTTGATTTTTTTCCCCCAAACTCTTTCTCTACCTCCCTCTACCCCCCTCCACCCTTCTGCTCCCTCTCTCCTTCCCTCCCGCTTGCTGCTCATTTTTAAATCTATGAATTTCTGAACATCATTTTCTTGATTTTTCCACGCCCCAGGGAGACATTCTCATTCCAGCCCTTCTCTTTTTTCACCTCATTTCCTCCCTCCTGAGTGAATATCCCAGACAGGATGTGAGGTGACAGTGTGGCCTGTGGAGGTTAGGGGGAGGGTTGTGGTGTGTTTGTGTGTGTGTGTGTGTGTGTGTGTGTGTGTGTGTGTGTGTGCGTGTGTGTGTGTGTGTGTTGAGAGAGGTGGAAGTGGTGAAGGTGGGGATATAAGTACAGCCTCCCACAAAAAAAAAAAAACGGGGTTGGAGGGTCAATGCTCTCCCAAATCTAATCCTACACATGACCACGGGAGACGAACAGTAACACCTTCTCCCCTTTCAGGGTCCAAGCTGTAGAATTAACCGTGCCTTTGAGAGACTTCTGCTCCTTGGCATGAACGTGCCTCATCCCGCAAGACCTCATGCTCTTGAAAGATATACACTTCTGTCCCTTTTTTAAAGGCTTCGGTCGTGAAAAAATGTCCATGCTTTCGCCTTGAGTGAGCATATCTGGGCAGAAACAGAGGGAAGGAAAGTGGACAGTCCCTCGAAACACCCCCTCCATAAATGAGGTGCCACATGGATGAAATTCAAATTATACCTTCCACGTACTCACACACATACACATACACACACACACACACACAGATGAAACCCTTACATGCGTATAAACTGAAAACTCAGTGTGCGTTAGAACACGCGAGAGGGTTGTGAATGCACATACCATAGCTTTTCTAATTTCAGTGTATTGAGTGTGTGTGTGTTTGTGAACGTACGAGTGTGTGTAGTTTCTGCACCATATGATGAGGAAGATCACAGTGATTAAAAAGAATCAGTGTTTGTGCACAGATGAGCGTGTGGCTCCACGGTACGTGTACATGTGGGTGGAGATGATGAGAATCACCAAACTGATTAAAAGGACTGCCTACCCGCCATTGAGATGAAAAAAAAGGACAATTTAAGCTTTAAATAGCAAATAATAGGAATTCTAATCAGGTAATTTCAGAATTATAAGCTCTCAACATGTCATAATTTTAAGTGTGAAGACGATTTGAGCAAAACTTATTTATGCTCAGAGAGACAGACTCCTAAACATGGGACAGCAACATTTTGATTTTAAAATCCAATTTTTCAGAATTAGCACGAATGCTCCTTTACTTTATTGATTGTGTACGCTTTTCTCATTTCCCTCCTTGTCACTCCACTCATCTTTGAACCTCCTCCCCACTCCCACTCCCCTCCCCTTCCCTGAGAGGTTAGAGGTTCCCCGACTGTGAGAGCAAAACAAAATTTTAACTAATCACAGGACTGTCTGAGCAGAACAGTGGGAATAATTAAAATGTCAATCCCCAAAAGCAGGACACTGAAATGATAACCCCTGAAATAACCCGTCTTCTCACAGACTAAATAACTATCTTTCAGAAAATACGCTGCCACTACTGAACAAAAAAAAACGTAAAAATTATTAAGATAATTATCTCCCTTTTTTGTCACTGACAAAATATAATCAGCTTCAAATTCTAGTTCAACAAAAACAATGGTTCAAATTGAAGGAATGAAGTTGATATCCCTGCATCATCCAGTTTTTTATCCACATGGAAAGGGAGCTCAATACATTACAGTGTAAATAAATATATACTACAAAGTAGAGAAGAGCTGGATGATTGCAAAGGGAAAAATATTAAGATGATGGCCAATTTTAAAGCGTGCAGAAAAAAGTGTTCAGTTATAGATAATTATACTTTTGACAAATGTTCCTGCCAGTTGTTTGGAATTATTTTGATTATTTACGGTCTCATTGTCCTCAAGTGAACCGGAGGTGGAAGAGTCTTCTAACGTGTCTTGGAAATAAAAGAAAAAATTCCACTTAGTCCTTTTCTGCCATTATTATTGGTAGAAATAGAATATTCATTAATTATGTTTTCAGTAGTGTATAACCACCTGAAGCTAAGAAATGTTGTATTTTATTAGCTTAGAATGAACCTGTCATGTATACATAGGGGGCTCGCTATGCTGCACCGCCATGTTTCTACGGTAGCCCAGAAAGGACAAACCAAACACTGGCTCTAGAGAGGGTTTATCGCGTTTGTACGTCACCTGAAGGCCACTGTAGGTTGTCCTACATGCTTGGAAAGGGAGATGTGAGGGGAGGGTTATTCAGTTGGTTGCAATCTGCAACCTCACCACTAGATGCCACTAAATCCCATACTGGTCCTTTAAGGGCAGAGGTGTTGATTTGTAATGAAATTTGTGTTAAAATTTCACGTTGTGTTTTGTGTATCTTTATATATCTTTTTATATTGGCATTTGAAAAACACACACACACATACACACAATGCGTTTAGTTGTATCAACAGAAACTTGACTTTTCAGGAAAGTCAAATTCACCATGTGTGTGTGTGTGTGTGTGTGCGTGTGCATCTGTGCACAGTGCAAGTTTATACACAGGTGTTATGATATGTAGAGCATTATCCTCTTACCTCCAGGGCTTTCCTCTTACTGTTGAGCAGCTTGGAGATGTCCCGTGCCACTCTCTCCACCAAGTCCTTGGGGTTGTTTTTCTTGATTTCAAACTGGCTCTTCTTCTCATTATAAATCTGCAGATGGAGAACACAGGGAATCAAATGTCAGGTGACCAGAGCCATTAGATTAATTAAGAGGATCACAGAGGAGCTATTTGCTTATTCGCAAGGTAGTAACACATGATGGTAAACATTTACTGTAGAGCAGGCGGTATGCAGCCTGCCATTACACCCATAAGCCTCAGCACTGTAGCAGAATTAAACACAGAACAGAGTCTTAATGGCAAAGCACTTAGCTAGCCCGCTGCAGTCTGGCAGTCAGGATCAAATTAAATAAACGCAAACTCCAGCAGATCCTCACTGCAGGGTGAACACCTTGTGTCTCCACAATGTTAACTCCTTTGGAACTAAGACAAGCAGCCTTATTTACAGCCTGGTGACAACATATTTGTGACACAATCCAATGGGTTATTGAGGGCTATCCTAAACCCAACAGGCTTCATAATTTTTTTTAACCAATGACGCCTTAGTCAAAGTAAAAAGAGGAATTACAACATTTTCCATTGGAAATTGCAGCATTTGAAGCACTCTTTCTGGGGCATTACACAGAATAACAGCAGTAAGACCCATTAAACAGACTCAGACTTTGCAAACCCTATAAAACAAGTAAGAAAAACGGATTTGGGATGCTGCAGGGGACTGGGATGCTTGGAAAGGAGGGGCAACCAGAGGTAGAACGACGGATACTTGGACCACTGAAAGGTTGGAGGTAGACAGTATTGGGAGATTAGTCTGCTACCCCTGGAGGAACTGTGGCTGACTCAGCGGCCGGCGCTCTCTATAGGATCTGTAGTCTACAACAGAGCACTGCCCGACGGATTACTACTTATCCTGCTGCCCTAAGACATTGCAAGACCCACTTTCACACCATACAACCATTTTTTTTACAGTTAAGGAAAAGCGGGAAAAGCCTTTTGTTGAATATTTCAAAGCAATTAGGATCTTCTTTAGTCTGAAGTGCAAAGCTGAAATACTACATGTACTTATGCTGTGTGTCTAGTTTAGTTGGCTTTACTTTTATTTACTAGAAACTGACTTCTATCCATCAATCAAATAATTACACCCTTTATGATGACCTATTGATGAATAAGGATACGCTGCATTTTTGGAGTTTGAAGCTTTAGTTTGAGTCTCCAGATAAAAAAAAATAAATCTGAAGCCACAGCAGCCTGAACAAAAGATGTCATACTTGTTTTAGGTGTAGTCAGTGATTAAATTTGATGGATCTTGAGACTCTGGTGGGAGGACATTTAGGAGACATGTCATTAAATATAAAAAAAAAAAAAAAGAAGACATCTTGAAAATTTATTAGAAAATCGTGATATCTCTTCTAAAAGAGTTTGCTAGTGCAGGGATTTCAGTGCAGGTTTGTAGCGAGCGGGTTGTTAGAAATAAGAATCTTCAAAGACGGTGTTTCAGGTTCATGTTGTTTTCTTAGCCTGAGATTGGTTTCATTAACAGCAGTCTGTTACATCACAAAGAAAAGAACTCTTTGTAATGAAAAACAACGGACACAATCACAGTTTGAGAGAAAGGCTGTAACACATCCCTGTGAAAAAGGTATAGTGGTCAAACGTATCAAATTTAGAGATGCTTCTTTTTCTTTATATCGTCAAACCTGATGCTTTTCATTTGTTCATTTGTGTGCACGATGTGCCATCTATACTGGAGCTTCAGGAATAAGCTGTTAATATAAGGAATACAAAAGACAAAATAAGGAAAACAAAAGACAAGATCTCTCAGCGAAACAATGTTTTCTTATGTGTCATTAAACAACCAGTAAAGCTGGGGACACACTCTACTTGTTTTTGATTTTATTCAGTGTGTCTGTAAGAATGAGACACTGACAACACTATTTGACAACAGAACAGCAGCACTGCACCACACACCACGTTATGGTACAAGACTTAAGACCTGTCTCGACAGGAATAATAATAAAAAATTAAAAAAAACATCTGGAAACTTCTTCAATCCAAACAGCTGAAAACAGTCTGGGTGGGGTCTGTACATTTTGCCCAGCAAACTGGAAGTGAGTATTTGCAACACTGCAGCTTGGCCAGTCTCTTGCAGGGAACCTCCATTTTGTGGGCTGATCAGTTGGCGCTGTTAACAGGGAGCAAGCCATTGTTTGTTATATTGTTTGTTATTCAGGTTATGAATCAATTAAACTAAGCTATTGTGGCATTGGGTTTCAGTGACTAACTGTGGTGTTTGAGATTCAATTGCTGATCCCCACACACTACAGCATACATATCAATTAGATCAGACATGACTGCAATCAGCACATCGCCTGATCCCGGGGTGTCCTGACTGAATGTTTACCAACCAAACATTTTCACATTTCTTTTGACATTTTCAAAGTATCTCTTGTGCTGTTATGAAATATCAGGACTGTGGGATTGATGTGTTGATGTGCAGCAATTAGGAAAGGAAAACACTGGCGTCCATATGATCCGTCTCTGTCGTGCTGAAAGCTGGGCAGGCAGCCAGAGGCAGTTTCCTTCGACTGGCCCACTGAGCAGGCGAACCTGGCCCCAGAAGCTCAGACCATGCCAACCAAGCACTCTGGTGAGATTGCCTGGTGTCTTATTTTGGCTGCTCTCTGAGGGATCAGGGATCCTGCTTAGTTTCAAACAACACTTAAAACTACTTCTCAAAGTGGAATGTGAAGGTGAAATCTGCAGATTGTGTCATAACGCAACTATATATATATATATTTGTTTGGTTTATGCCATTTTGGGCTTCAGCTCCTCATCCTGAAAAAGTAATTAGACGGCAAAACGCACGCACAAAAAATTTGATTATCCCTCAATTGTAAATGAGGCAGTCGTCAGACCTGAGACCCATAAGTGAGTATTTGCACACGCATCCATACATCACATACCACACACACTTGCACATATATACACACACACACACACACACACACACACACAAACACACACACCGTTTCACAGGGACAGTGGTGGACAGTGTTTCCTCGAGGATTTTTATTTTTATCAGCGGGGACAGGCCCACTCCGCCACCACAAAATGTATATAGCATAAGCACCGATGGAAGAAGCCATTAATGGAATCTTATTAAACCATAAAACAAGAGCGAAGTTTTCTCCGCTTCATTGACAGACTATAAACCTCTGACTGCAATGCATTTTTCAAGTCGATTTAAACACCATGTCAAATTTGTTTTTAAATCAATATTCATTCCCTTAATATGTGGTAGTGCTCCCGGGGTCTGCCCCTTTCTCTGGAAGATTCATGGCGTTACAGACAGAGCCCTCTCTACTCAGAGCTTAGAAACAACAACAAAAAAAGAAAAACCACCAAAGACAAAGCGAGAAATCAATAAGACTCATATTGCTTCATGTGGGGATTCCAAAAAATATTTTCATACCTCTTATACTACACAGTAAGGTCCTTTTTTTGTTTTTGTGAATCCAGTAAAAAATATATTCTTCAGGGGGAAAAAAAAAATTTCTGATGCAACTTCCATTATTTGTCCTGAATTCTCATTCTGTACAGTATTTAGGGATTTAAAATGATTCCCGTGTACTGTATAATTGCGTAGTCTCTGCTGCTATACTCATCAAACCGCCTCATTGGAAAATGCACTGCTTAATTACCTCCTCAAAGCACAGAGCCAGCAAACCATTGAGAAATTAAGTCAACCACTGTCATTGTGGTCCAACATGTATGAAAATTAGCTGCTGCTGCAACACACACTCAGTTGGTAATACCAATACACTCATACCAGCAACCTGGTCACAAACAAAAGCAGAAGAATTATTAAACTGGACTCCTACAATATCAATGGTGGGTCCAGGCAAAAAATGACAGGTTACACCTTAACCCTTTTTGGTCTGTATGGACTCTGTTGCACAAAACGCATTCTGTTGCTCGCCAGAGGAGAGAAAATAAAACCACAGAGGGCTGGACGATAATTTGATATTACCCTTTATCATCTCTCCAAATATCTTTGTGCTTGTGGTTCATAATTTTGATAATATATTTTATATTATAAATATATTCTATATTACTAATAAGTTGTTGAAGTCAATCGAAATCTGACTCACTGTATTAACTTAACTGTATTTAAAAAATTGCGTTCTGTAGAACACATCATTTTAACTTACTCTATACAGTAGTAAAAACACACACAGAAAACTCCATGCAAACGTTTTGATTTTAATTAGTGCACAAAATGTCATGACGTATAGTATCAATATCAAAATTCCAAGCTTTGACTGTTATTGTGATGATCATTTTGTCCACCCTGCTCATCGGTACTTTAACATAAATCTAGCAGATAAAAGATCAGTGTCATACACCTTAGCTGAAGCATGCTTCCTCTGTTTAAACAGGCATGACACCAGTGTACTGTATCCACCTACACAGTTTGTTCCCTTCTCTAGTGACTTATATCTATTATGTATCATGTGCTGCCACATAAACGGCACTGGTATTAGTTTCTCTGCCATTTTGGATGTGAACCATTGTGGATGTTTGCCTGAGGAAACCCTGTTTTATTAATTTTATCACACTACATGGACTAATAAAAAATACAAAAGACAGAGATAAAGACAGATTGTACTGTAGGGTGCTCATCTCTCTGACAGGTTGGCCATTACAAGCTCCAATAATGGGCAGATGAAGTCCCTGTCCATTCTGAGAGAAGATTGAGCTGTGCTGTCAACCAGACAGAACTCCGGCCCAGAGAGAAGCAGCCGGCCAATGAGCATTAGGCTGGAGGAGCAATGGGCGCAGACAGACAGCACATGGTAATGCTGGCCACGATAGGCCTGAGGAGCTTTAAATCCCCTTTAGCTAGAGGTTGGAGATGAGTGACCATCATCACTGAAGGGCCATAAGCACATCAGCCTGCCTGAAATTATATTTGAGGGTTTTAGAGCTCACAGGTAATGGGGCAGCTACAGGAGACAAACCAAGCTCTCTGGCAGGCAACTTTACTGATAATCATATGCAGTGTTTGAGCTGGGGTAAGCCTCTTGAAGGTACTTGCAAAAAAATAAACAGCAGAAACTGTTCTGTAATAAAAAATACAAATAAAAATAATAACTGAAAACAAAGAGAAAAAGCTTGTTTTTAATTTAAAAAATGTAAATCTATCTATTGAGATTTTTAGTGTACAGTACAGAAATTACATTATCCGACTACATCTGAGCATCAGTGGAGATAAGAAGTAGGTTTAATTGATTCATTGAAATTATTCGCTTGAATTCATTTGTTTTAGACTGTTGCAATGTACACAAACTCCATAAGAATAAAGAGTCAGTGGCAGAAGTGCTTAATGATCCGTGAAGTACTCTATTTCAAGTAAAACTCAAGTAAGATAACTATAAGTATTGGCAAACAAAATGCACTCCTGCCATTGTTCTATGATTTTATTGTTGGATCTTCATTATCAAGGCATTAAAATGGAAGCAGAACTTTAATATTGTAATTGGTCTTTAAACTGTTGGGTGGTTCATGACATCATAATAATTCCTCAACATTATATGTTTTGTATGTAAAACAACAGCTGAGAAATACATAGTGGTGGAGTAAAAAAAGCATATTTCCCTTCTATTATATTTGCTTCAGTACTTAGAGTACATGTATCCAGTTACCTTCCATCATTGTATATAGTACAGTCTTCTCAGTGCACGTCTCAAATATCAGCAAATACCCACACATTTTTTCGGTTATTGACTTTAAAGTATTAGGATAGTTGATTGACATCCTTAGAGACTATGGGTGTGTTTTAGTCCCATTTCCATTACAGAGATGTCAGCTCTAAGCAGCAATTTCTAAAAAATGATGTACAAATGTTCAAAGGAAAACAAAAAAAGGATCAAATGGATGTGACTGTTTTGTGGTGCCCATCATTTTTGTAAAGAGGAATGAAAATTCATGGATTGGAAAGGCTGTGGAGCAAATTAGCAGTGTTAATCAGTTCTGCTGTTGGCTCGAGGCTGTGACGCCTGGACAGCTTTCTGTGTAGGGCTGTCATTCTCACAGGAAAAGAGGAGAGGTGGCTCTGCAGAGCGCCACTGACGGCCAATCGAACCTTCTGCTGCTAACGCTCACACAGGATACGACAGAAGCAACTATGCCAATCGGCAGCAATATGCTTTCTCTGGCAGACAGGACACTCAAGTACACACTGAGAATCACACACACACACACACACACACACACACACACACACACACACACACACACACACACACACACATACACAGTGAGACATGCAAATGTACACGTGCGCAAAATCGCATTCACGCCCTCTGTACAGCTCACGCACGTCACGTACACTCACATTCTCATCATTAGCCATGATGACTGGTTCCAGCGTGCCAAGCTCTGAGTGTCACTGTAAACACACAGATGGGAAGACAGAGGGTGGCGAGACTCCAGAAAATTACTGTTAAAAAGTGGTGTGCAGATTCAGCTGGCTCCCAGCATTCATCAAAGAAGTCCACTGTTTTTGCAAGTCAGTCCCTCTGCTCCTCAGCTCCAGTTACATCATTAAATTAAAAAAAAACTTGTTAATGCTGCAGTAAATTCCAATACCAACTCGTGTTATCGAGGATTTTTCAAAATGTTCCTCCTGTCATAAACACAGCAGAAGAAAGTCAAAACAGTCAAAATGATAACAAATGAAAAAGATTTCTGTCACTTTGTATAAAGACGTATTTGTTGACTTTTTCACTATGTTCGCTGGTAGCACTGATGTTCTTTGGTAGTGTTGATGTTATTGTCCCTCCGCCTGTGTCTAAGAGAGAGGACTGCTTATCTCTCTGTGAAGTCAGCCACAATAGGCCGCGTCTGGCTGCAGCGGCGCGGAGGTTGACAGAGACAGATGCCACATCATTAAGGAATATTAGTGGGCTCTGCCGAGCAGACCCAGCTTCCACAGGCCCCAGGAAGAGTTCAATAAGAGAGAACACATA
The DNA here is from genome assembly GCF_002814215.2 of Seriola lalandi dorsalis. Taxonomy (NCBI): domain Eukaryota; kingdom Metazoa; phylum Chordata; class Actinopteri; order Carangiformes; family Carangidae; genus Seriola; species Seriola lalandi. Next base: position 175,853 of record NW_019524799.1, read on the forward strand.
GGGAGCAGCAGCCCCTCAGAGGAGCTCGATAAGACACAACACACCAGAAGCCTCTCATAGTTCAGTAGGAATAGAGGCCTCCAGAGAAGAGACCAGTCAGACGCAGAAAAGGCTGACACACTGACTGCTGCTGTGAAGTTGGGGTCTCTGGCAGGTTTTCTGTCCAAATGAGACGGAGGAGAAAAAGAGGGAGATGAGTGCGTCAGCAGTGGACAACATGTGTACAGCTAATCTGCCACCTGCTTTGATAGCTACCGGGGCTTGGTACCGCATTATAAATAGTTCTATGAGACAAATTCTGAAGACTGATTTTCATGTTGCATTTTAAAGATTTCCTTTTTTCTTGTTTTTTCCAGTAAATACAGCAGCAATTTGACCATTCCTTCTTCTATAATAGATTTGGGGAAGTTTATATTCCAGCAGGCCCGACCAACATCACCCAAGACAGTGTTGTGTGGCAAACTCAACACTGTCTTGGGTGATGTCTGCTAACTACAGCTTTTGCCTCAGTTTTTCAGAACAATATCATATATCTAGCCATCGAGTGCACACTTTTGTCAAGATCCCTGCTTTAAAAACAAGTCAGCTGGAAATATTAGTCAGACATGGCACTTACAACCAACCAATTGTGCCAAGATTTACCAGCATCTGTTGTTATTTCAGCCAGTAAAATCGATGGTTGCCAGCTAGAAATGAGAAGACTGCTTCTGTCCACTTCTGTCTGAAAACAAGGACTCATTGTTTCAAAAAATTACAACAAATTTTGGGAGATCAATCTGCCACCATTGTCAGTGTAAACCGCATACAGTATGTGCAAGCCAAAATGGAAAGCTTAACAGACAACAGTGACTGCGGGGGGTGGGGCTTAGCGAACAGTCTGTTGATACTCACACAACCACGCCAGACAGACTACCTAATAACATCCTGTTAATTGTTAAGTGACAGCTATTTACAAGCTGAGAAATCCAAGGCTAAACCGCTTCATTTTGCACATATCTCCTGCATAATTACGCAACCTCTAAAACAATATTCCTAAAATCACAAACTTCATAAGCCAGTATTGTAACAGTCCAAGCAAAAGGAACTGATATGTTTCCAACACAGTGTCAGAGGCAACACAGGGTGCCAGTGCCAACAGAAAGTAACTCAGAGCAGGCTGCATCCGGGCACTCATCAAAGAAAACAAAGCTTGGGCTAAATATTTGCATACACCCCTTAGGGAGAGTTTGAGATTAGAGAGAAAGAAACAGAACGATGTCATGGAGAGGAGGTAGGGTGGATTGGCTTCTGTGACATTATCAGAGGGATTGTCAACTGGTGATACAAACAGGTCTAAACAAAGAAAAACAGCACTCACACAACCACAACCACACACACGTGAACAAACACCCCAAAGAGACTTTTCATACATTCAACCTTGTCTAATCTCCACACTGAAATAGCGCAGTCACCTGCAGTTACTGTATAGTCTCTTTCAAATGTCATCAGTGTATTTAAACTTGTTGTGTTCACTGCTTCATTGCATCTCATCAGCATCCTGAGTGATCCAGTTATCATCTTCATCCAGAGCTCCCTTTTGTCACATTTTACAAGATCTTGGGCCCGCTAAAGTGCCTGTAATTTTAGTGATTGCCATAGCTTTCGGATTCATTATTCAGTGCCATAACTGATTCATCATTGTAGTGCACCTTCACTAATCAACACACAATCAAGATCCTTAGTAAAGTGACCTTTAACACAGTGTTTTACATTATAATTGATGTATTTCTGCTCCCAAATGAGCAGATAAAAAAAACAAAAAAAAACAAAACAAAACATATTCTCCAAGCAGATAGAGCACGCCAGTATGAAAGCGTATGAGAGAGGATATTCACTATGCCAAGCCACAGACGGCACATACCAACAGGCAAACAAGACCAGCTGGACAGATGGAGCCCACAGCGATCTTTTAACTGCCCGGTTTTGTATTTATTCATTAATTAGCCCTGTCAGCAGAACCATAGGGTCATGCAGAAGTGGTGTGTGATCGCAGGATCCAGCAGGACTTGCTGGGTGCAGGCGCCAACCAGTTGGCAACTATCAGACAGAAGGATTCATAGTAAGTGACTTGTTGGAGCAGGGAAGGACAAAAAGAAATGTGGGACAGCCCCCTCACCCCCACCCCAGCCTGCTCCTCTCCTCCCTTCCATCCTCAGTCAGGGTATTTGTCTTTGAGACAGAGATAAACTGCAGCCCTTTTATTAACTTGCTGATGGTAGGGAATTGTTTTTCCCATCCACTAGGTTTTCTCAAATAGACAGCCGCAAAAATATCCTCCCTATAATTCTTCCCTTCACTATTTCTCTTATTTTCTTGACTTTTTCTACCCCCTCCCCATCTCCACCCTTCCATTCAATACTCCATGTAGCTCTAAAACTGCCTGCATATTGTTACAGCAGCGTCTCAGACAGGGGGTTCTGTATATCAAACATACAATCATCCAAATTTCATCTCCCATCCCATCACATTAACTCACAGCAGCAGCAAAATAACACGTGAGGGGTGTGCATCTGTGTGAACGTAAGTGTGAGTGTGTGTGTGTGTGTGTGTGTGTGTGTGCGTGCGCGCGCATGTGTGGGCATGTACATTATTTCTTGGGGCATGTGTGCCCCTTGTTTCTGTTTCTAAAAGACTTCTAATGTGTGAAAGTGTGCACATTATGTTTTGGTATGTGCGTGAATTTGTGTTTTGCATGGTAGTGTTTTTCTGTGTGTGTGTGTGCGTGTGAGTGTGCGTGTGTATGCGTGTGTGTGTATATATTTGAGTGGGCCGTGGAGGTCCTCTTGCTGAGGAGACAGAGCCCCAGGAGGTTTCTCTCTCTGTGGCGTCTCCTCCACATCCTCCTCATTTGAATAATTACTGCACCACTTCCACGCCACTGATGAAGCCTGGCACCTGCCCATCAGTCGAACTGCGGGCTTGGCTTGTTTCAGTCTATTGATACAAATGACTAACGAAACACTATCTCATCCAGGGCTCTCTACAATTTTTTTCAATTCAATAAAAGACTGAATGCACTCTGAATAGAACTAACCCACCCCATCAAAAGCATATGTATCGTACATCCTCTACATTAAAGTAAATATGGTGTTTTTGGTTCATTAAGTTTTCAAGTAATTAATGTCCAATTGCATTATTTTTGGTTTGCAGCTCACTGTTCATGCTACTGTTGGTCCTAGGTCATCCGTGCCAGAGAGTATAGGCCCCGCTGCTCTTTCGCGCCATCTGTCTGTCCTCCTCTGCGGTTCTTATCCTCTCAACATCTTTAACACAGATGCTAAATCTGTCCCACACTGCATAAACCGCTGCTCCACACATCTCTGACCACCTCTGCCAAGCTTTAGCATCTAGATTTTAACCCTAAACTGTTTTGGTCTTTCGGTTGCTACAGTGTTACGCTGTATATATTAAAAACTTACTGCTTCCCCTGGCAGCCTTACTGCTCCTGTAAACTCTGGAAATAAGACAAGTCATCTTAAATCTCCCCTGCTACGTTCTCTCCTGTAAAACATCAGTAAATATGGAATGGATAATGAGCTGAGAGTAAGCAACTTGCAGAGCCTTTGTGAGTCGAGTGTGGATCAGCCATAATTTGTAGAATAGACTTCATAGCGGTATAAGAGCAGCAGAGGTCAATGAGGTGATATTATATAATTCAAATGGGTGAAAAAAGCGTGCTTAGGATGCAAAGCAGTGTAATACAGTGCTCATTATCCAGACATACAGACTTTGTTCAACACAGCTAAATGCTGGAAAAAAAATCCTCATCAAAGAATTTTATTTATTACCGAGTCCTTTTCTTAAAGACAGCGAAAATATAATATATCCCATAATGTGGGTTGATTATTTCAATGTGTTTTAAATCTAAATTAACTTGTCCAAGATCAGTGTAATTTTCATGATTCTAAATTACAATCAGCTTTGGTGCAAAGCAATTACCACTGTTTTTTTAAGTACCAGGAGTAATTTGGGGTTTCAAATGTTGCTCATAAACACTTCAAAATGGGGCCAGGTGGAGCTCGGGAGGTGGACCACCAACCTTATGATTAACGGTCAACCCAGTCAGTCACCTAAACTGTAATTCTTGCATCCGGCACATTAATTCTTGTTTTAAAAGAATATTTCAGAAAGAAGAAAAAGGTGCGGATGTTCAAATCTGAGATCAATTAGCTAGTAGAGATGATTGTTTTTTGCAGTGAACATGTTCAAAAGACAGAATCACACAGTCTCTAGATGTCAGCTTTGAAGTGGATCAGAAATCAAATCATGTTCTCCAGATGTAAAGGAACATGTGTCTTCGAATAAAATTGTGACTCATATTGCAAAATAATCACAAAACGATTTCTTCTTTTTGCATATCATTCGGCCCTACTTTGAAATAGTTCCCCAATCTATTTCAGAGATAACATTTCTTTAAACAGGATTCAAGTTCAACATACTGTATTACTTGGCAAGTTGAGTTTTACGTTCGACTCTGCAGGCCCGGCACATACCTGAGTGACAGTCGCTATGACAGCCATTTTGTTCTGGCCCACTTATCTCTGTCTTACCACAGGCAGAACAGAGCAGAGAGGGAGGAATCCAAAGACAATTTAAACTCACAGTGCAGATTACATTTCAAACCTCCCAGACTGAATATTTAACCCTCTTGCCTTCGATAAGCGATAGGGGGATTTTCACTGACTCAGGAACTCAATTTAACCTCTCCTCTGAGAGATGAGGCTGCTGAAACGCCCTATAGCCTTGCCCTTGGTGATGGCCGAACCCCGTCCTCCCTCCTCCCCACTGTCTAACACTAACAGTGGCTGTCTGCTGGGCCTGATAGAGAGCGGCTCCATGCTAAGTCATTACACACAGAGCACAGCCTAATTACACACAGACAGCCCCCCATGTAACCTGCCAACAGGGTCACTGCTCTTAGAAGTGACGGCATTAAAGGAACATCTACACAAACCCCGGTAGAGAGATAAGGGACGGCGGGGACGTCTTCAGCGTGCCATGTGCGTGCCTTTGTGAGGGTGGGGGTGCGCCCTCAACAACCTTCCATATCTACCCCCTGCTGAGAGACTTCGGAGTCGGCTCCATCCTTCTCCATCCTCCCCCTCTAAACCTCCAGGCTCTGCAGCACAACTCGCAGCCCTAACAGGTTTGCAGCGACACACTAAACTGGACAAGCTCTCAGTGGAAAGAAGATAGCTCTCCATATTGAACATCACAGGGCCGCTTTTACAGCATGCCAATTTCTGCCAAACTGGCTGTTTCCATGGAAACGCAGCACTTAATGACCGATAACAGAGAACGACCTGGGAAAAAAAAGAAAAAGAAAGAAAGCGAGAGAGAGTTGAGAGCAAGGGAGAAAGAGGAAGACAATGACAGAGAGAGATGGAGAGAGAAAGACAGAGATCTTGTGGAACAAAAGAAGCAATTTAGTATCGGAGGACAGCGTGAAGCCTGATTATGTCGTCAGTGTAAATGATCATTAATTTCCCTCTGTCCAGCTGGGCCAGATTAATGCCTACCCATTCTGCACTGTAGAAAGCGAGCCAGGGCTTAACCATTTCACTGGGCACCCCCACATCAGCAACCGCGGCCTTAATAAAATTGTGAGCTCGGACCACACCAACACCCGCAAATGGATAGAAAAAACACACTTCAGCAGCACAATATATAATATAACTGGACTTATTTCAGTCGACTAACAAATTACAAAAGTCAGCAATCAAAAACAAATAAAACATTTTTTTAAAAACCTGAGCACCTGTGTTTTTTCAAAAGCTCACTCCTCTACACCTTTAGGCTACATGAGCCCGACGCTACTTTTGGTCATTTATTTTCCAGACACTTCAACACTTAAACTGAGCACTTAACTGATGATACACAATTCATACTAAAAAAAAAAAAAAAACTTTTGCTCCCATGTCTGACATCTATTGCCAGTATGTGTCAACACTGGACTGGACTCATATTACAATACAACTGATAAAAAACAAATGATTAGTAATGTCTCTCTCTTTTTTGTGCAAAAAATATACACAATTGGACAAAATAACAGGATCAACCGACAGTTAAACCCAATCCAACACAGCAGCACCAAAAACTACAACTTCAACAACTTGAATGAGAGAATGAGACTGACACCTCAGCCAAGCTCAAGCTGAAGTCCAGTCTATTGTTTTCATCCTTACATTAGCAATTAATCTTGCAGTACACACATAATTAATAGCAGAAAAAATAAGAAGTAGCTTAAACTATACATTTTCAAAATGCAGATCCAATCGATCACATTCCCGTGTTTTGAAGCAGGCTTCTGGTGGATATTCACATCAAAACTAAAGTGTGGCATTAAGAGTGCATGGGCAACAGGGATCAGGACTCTCAATGGGTGACAAGATTAATGGCTACAGAAAACTGTGTATGCATAATATGATAAGCCGGCCTTTTTTGACAGATGCCTTACATTTTTTATACATATTACACTACTAGCATGTGTCTAAATGCTTTGACATTAAAGAGCGTTCACGCCTGTTAAATGCAGAGCTCTCATACTTTTGGCTAGATAAAACATTTGAGGCTGGCTTGTCCAAGGCTTTTAGCCCGGAGAGTCTCGGCTCATGATCCCCGTGAGTGAGACTTTAACACTTAAATATTTGACACAATAGGACAGTTGAGTGCAACCGTTACTCCACAGACTCCAGGTCAGAGGTAAAATGCCCTGTGTGATCACAAATCAGAGGAGTGCAAGCACACAGCCATTGTGCTTTGATGTCTCGCTGCGGAGCTCATTCGCTGGTTTCCACATAACTAGGTCTGATCCCTCTCATCAGAACCACCACGCTGTTTGGCTGCTGAAAGCCCGCAATTTCCCTCCTCTCTGCATGCTGATCTGATTATTCATAAAGCAAGCAATTATACATCCATTAAACCTGCAAATACAAAAACTGGGATCAACACAAGTGTCACATGGATCAGGTTAATTTTTGAAAACATCCACAACCTCTGTGAGTCAAAACACATCCCAAAATCATGGTTGACTGACAACCAATTAAAAGCTGACAACATTTTGCGTCCTCAGTACCTGAGGACAAAATGGTGGCCACAGACAACAGGTAACATTAAAGGGTTTGCAAAAGTTTCACTGTTGAATGAGCTACAATGCATTTTGTCAAGACAATGTTACAAAATACTTTACAATTTTTGATTTTCTCACATATTGCTGAATACACTGAAGCCTTACACGTTTTAATAATACAGGAACACAATTTCCAAGATTGCGTATACCATAGACATCAGCCATGTTCTGTTTCCACCATTGTTCAAACCCATCATCTTTTGATGTCTACAACCTCCGACATGTTCTTCTTCACTTTCCTTGATGTTTGGCAAACTAGTATATGTCCATCACTGACACCTACAGAGCCGGACAGAGTGGGAAGCAGTAGTTTTACTGAAAAAAAATTTTTATTATACTATGCCATACTAGTTCCCTCCACTACTTTCCAATAAGACGTGTTCAACTGATTGTAACTGATTACAGTGTGTGTGTTCTCCTGTTGGGTGTTTACCTGTTTTATGAAGTGTGTAATTGAGCTCCCTATGTCCTAACGTTAGATGTGTAATGATGGTCTCCTCCTTCCAGCCTCTACCCCAGTCTTCCTTTAACTTTTTCGCTTTGCAATAAATCACAGATTAAGATTCTAAATTATCAGAACTCACTGTCGCTGAGACTAGTCTGATTTGTTGGTAAAATTTCAATTTTTATGTTTTATGTGGATAAATTTAGATTCTAAGGCCTAACAACTTGAAACCAAAAAATACAGGTTGCAGTTTTTACAGTGTAAAAATTTAGCACATTACCCAGTCAACCTGAACAAAAAAAAAAAAACATGATGAAATTCAAGTGTTTACCAATCAGGGACAAGCAGGACAGATACGGCACTTGAAGCCCCTGTTAGGAGAACAGACATGAGAGGTAACATCTCAAGCTTTTAGTTTCCTTTTGTGAGCCTGACATTTCTGACGCTACCCCAAAAATCTTTAATTTTATGAGCCAACACTGCTTGCCATACTCTTTTCAATAGAAACTCAATTTTGATGAGAGACAGTTTAGAACAACAAGTTCAGAGAGACGGCTTCAATCCCCCAAAGTTGCGTGGCATAAACGAAGACAACATTCAAGAAAGAGCTGTCAATCAGCATTTGTACATAGTGTGTGTGTGTGTGTGTGTGTGTGTGTGTGTGTGTGTGTGGCTGTGCAACAATGAATGCCTTGAACACACAGGCTGCTCTTTGAAAAGCTCTACAAACACACTATAAAAATAGAGATCAATGCAAGGCCTTTCTTACTATGTTATCATACAACACACACACACACACACGCTGGGCCCTAACAACTGCATTCTGCTCATAAAAACCAAACAAAAACAAATTCAACACAACCTCTCAGAATCAAGGCTACGACCTTAAGTAATGAGTATTTGGTTCTATAACGATGTGACGAATGGAGAGTCTTTTATTTTGACAATACAACACTTGCATTTCCCATACAAAGGCTCTACTAGGGGCGGCCCATCCAGGTAGATTAAGACCCGCCCAGCCCAAGTAGATAAAACCACTCGGTTTCAGCATAGGTAAATCTTATAACCTTATTTCAATTCAATTTTGGCCACACACCTGTCTGAACTGCAGTAAATGAGTGGGGACTAGAGGCTTCTCTGTGCGTCTACTGATAGCCTGCATTTGAGGTGTTTAGGGAACATTGGTAACTCGTAGCATCTACCGATGGGAGGCGTTTAAGTGAAATTGTCACCACAGAAAATAACACTCTGCCCCTGAAGTACATGAGTCTCTGCATGCACAGCGGTTACACGGCGCGCCACCAACCACCACGAGTAAATTTCCAACCTGTGGGAAACACAGAATGTAATATATTTATCAAAACAATTTTCTCCAAATCGATCAGGTACGTCTCAGGAGAATTAAAACGTTACATAAATTGGTCTGCAAAACTCCAATGTCAAAATCATCCACAGGTTGCCAAAGCCTCGCCTAATTCCTAGTGGTAATTTAAATAAAAGAACTGTGCTACAGTAAGTTAGAAACCCTGTCTTTAAAATCAGCTTCTATCACACAACGTCACAGCTTATTTTAAAAATGTGGGTCACCCAAAAATGTAAAATAAGTATCTCTGCAGCAGAACATTTATCATAATGTCTATGAGGAAAATATATAAAAAATAAATTAATCATGATAAAAGCGAGGGGTATTGTAAGACAGTCCGCTATTTACCTCGGTTCTAGTCTATTGGATGTGAGAAGCTTGATCCAATCCCTCTCGTATGGCACAGAACTGTAGAGATAGACTGATGAAAGGTGTCCCTGTTTCATCATTTATGTCCCATATATATGCTCGAGTGTTTATGTGTGTCAGAGATATTTGAGGCAGAGGGGCTGTGAACCAGCCTGACTGATGGCTGAAAAGAATGATCCTCTTTGGAGCCAGAAAGTTTACGCTTTGGTGCACAAATTTGCAAAGCTACAGTACAAAGGAAAATGTTTCATAAAATGCTCATTCTTCAAGCTGTAAGTTTCAATTTCCACTTTAGTGAGTCTGTCACTGGGGCTTCTTTATGGCTGGGAGGAAAAAGGCAGGCACAGGAGTCGGACCATGATTCTTATACCTGCGTTTCATATTTTCTCCTCATATATTAGATCATTTTTCCCATACTGCAGGACAATGAGAAGCTGTGGTGGTCATTTAAACATAATGAACAGAGGTAATACAAACCGGTTACACGTTCCAATTGGTCTCTGGTTCCAGGCTAATTTGCACTTTAAAAGATTTCATCTGCATCTCAGTGACAGGGACTAGAAACCCAGAACAAATAACGGAAAAGTATCTTTATGTCTTTTAGCATTTTCTTCTATATACATACCTGTTTGATAAATTGCTGTTTAAAGATATCTGGATTTACTGTAAATGGGATTATTTTACCACTGCACTAACCCTAATGCAGTTAATGTCTCTATGCAAAAATCCCCTTACACCCACTCTTACTTTTACTTTCCAGAATGATTATTAACACCAAATGACAAATAAAGACTGCGTGACAAATAAAGCAACAAATAACACAACAGGCTTTGTTAGTAATTTAGATTTAATTTTACTTACAATTGTTTCATGGCTTAAAGGACACATAATATTTAGTAACTGAATTACAGTTTACCAATTCGGGCTACATTAAAAAGTTTATTTATTGTCAGTAACGAAGGGCAACAACTATGACTGGTCCAGGAGCAAAGTAAGCTGTCACTTTGGAAAAATATACAGCAATTTTTGCTCTCAGTTGTATTTATTAAATTTATTTGTTATTCTGACCAAATGTTATATTCATAAAATCCAAATTCACAAGTGGGAAGTGAAATATGTTGCATTTATAGCTGAATGTACAAATAAAAGAGCTGTGAAAACATATAACACCCGTAAGGTTTACAAGGGTTTCATTTAATTATTTTCCTTTTCTTTTACCAGAGGAAATTACAAAACAGAGCAGAGGGAGCTGGCGAGACAGAAGAAGAGGAGGTCGCAGAAGAGACTACAGAGGGTCACACTTAGGACGAATCTTTGGAGTTATTTGAACATTCTGTGGAAGCTGGAATTCTGCAGCGTGAGAGGGAAGAAGATTATGAGGGTTTTTTAAGATGTGGTACGCAGTTTAGACCTCAAGGTACAGACACGTTTTTTTTTTTTATCTCTCCTAACATTTTGACATGCTTGAAAAGGCCTCTGGTACCTCACACGAACTGTGGAACAAAATTACAAGGTGATGTGCATGAAAAAGACAAAACAAAACTTGAAAATATAACCAAGGCAATGTTGTAATGAACAGTTAGTCTTGTCTGTTTATGTAAACTAAGAATACACTTACGAAAGTGAAATCCACTTAAGGTAAACAGAGAGACATGAAGGACAGCAGTGTGTGAGAGAGAGGGTGACGGGAAGAGAAGAGAGAGAGAGAGAGAGAGAGAAAAAAGGCAGGGTGACACAAACAGAGAGAAGGGGGGATAGAGTGCTTGGGACTGGTTTTTACGAACTCGGGTGCAGTATTTAAGGATGTTTATCTTTCTGCTAGTCTGACAGGAAGCTAACATTTTCCACTTGGGAATAGCTCGTCAGCAGACCAAGAAGTTCCCCATGGGATCTAGAAAGGAGGACGGTAAAGTGATGGAGACACTCACATACACTAGACGAACTCACAAAAGCCAGCTCCAAATTCTCCGTCTGCATCTGTTTATATGTGATGATGTCCCTTAATCGAAACCAGAGCTTTTTCCAAGTCTGCGTACTGTATATCGTTAATGACTGCTGAATGCCTGAGCGGTTTAGACATAGTGTCTGCAACTTAAAGCTGTGATTCTTCTTGCCACATGCCATCTCCATGATTTTGTTAGACATGTAACTGTTCAAGCACTGGTCACCAGTCTGCCTTTTCCTTTAGTTTATGTGATATACACATATACTGATTTTATTCAATATATATCAATTCAAAAGAAAATTATGACTATGACAGAAAAAAACCTTTCCAAAAAAATAAAATAAAATAAATCAAAGCTAAAGATTAATCCTTTTTCTCCAAAGCTATTATCAGGAGGAGTTGTTATATTTATACTTGAGGTGCACTTCTACTGGCTTCATGAAATATGGTCACTATTTGTCTCTTTCAGTTGTATTTTTTTTTTTTTTTATTGCACATTTTTATGTTACTTGCTTTTGTTAATGTGACAACCCTGTTGGAGTTCCTCTGCTCTAAATCATCTGCAGAAGGCCTGATGCGGAACTGAAGGTTCTTTTTATAGGACTTATTCATGCTCATTCACTGTAACAGCAACTACACTCATTCATGGGTGCATGATACCCTCCCAGTCATGCGGAGGGCAGACTCTGGCAGAAAACAGTATCATTTCCCCACATTTCTGAGGTACTGTAAGGCCCTTTATCGGCCTATAAAAATACACATCGCTGTGGTGCCAGTGTGTTGAAATTAGATCCCTAAACGTGTTGATGTGAAAGCTTTTACTACAACAAAATTTTGATTTTGAGTGACTCCTTTTTTCTACCAGTATCATCCTTTTGTATAATCTTGGTTGGGCTGTATTAGAACTCACATTTGAGCAGACATTTCTTATGGAACAGCAGGCTGTCAAATTTGAATTCCACCTCTAAAAAACAAGTAGAATTACGATTGATGACACCCATGCAGGTAACTAAGTAGTTCACACTGGATTTGAATTGGACCCCTGATGGTTTGAAAAAACATAATTGCTGACAAACTCACTATCAACTCATAGAGAGGCTGTAGAGTTGAGTCACACAGAGAGCTGTGACTAAAAGCTACTAATTTGAGTGCAGCAGTCCACTGGATACAGAGAGGCTCTAGCTGTTAGACACAGCCCTTTTAAGACAATACTCAACCGTATCTTAAAGGCATAATAGCCATGGAAAAGCAGGTGACTATCAGCTAACTCGAAAATACATGATACAAAAAAATAAATAAATAAAACAAAGGCAATTGAGGTATGAGTGGATAAACCTCGGCGTGAGTCGGGCCTGCAGAGTCAGTGTGCAGTTTGCATGCCTGTGTGTCATTAGCTCATGTCGACTGGTCTTGTTAGTGGAGCTGAGGTGCTGAGAGGAGTCCCAGCAGAAGGCTTCACCACTCCACACATTTAACAGTGAATTTAACATTACACACCCTGGAGGCCGTGCAGGGTTTACATCATTGGCAGACGAGACTGTTCCCTACCCCCAAAACACACACACACACACACACACGCACACACGCACGCACGCACGCACGCACGCACGCACGCGCTCACACACACACACACACACACCCCCTTGAGCCACGTTCAATGCCAAAATCTCTTCACAAATACACCACACTGCCGAGCTAAAAAGGGATTTCACTGTCAGTGTACATACTGTATGTCCTCTTCCTTATGATATGACTGAATCTTTTTCTCATGCACACAAACATACACCTAAGCTCCACACAGGCACACACAGGCACACACACACAAACGTATGACTCGCTATGCTCTTGTATCCCTGCGTCCGTATTACATTATGAAGCTCGATCAGTCCTGGATGGACTATTTATCCTCTTCATTTGATGCTAAATCCTATCCAATACAAACAGCTTTATCCCTTTTCCCGCTCTGCAGACTGGCAACGTCATCTTTATCTGGAGCAGCTACAAACACACACACACACACACACACACACAAATGTACAAATGCACCTAGATCAGTTCGGCTGAGTACAGCTGAATAATTCATTTGAGGAAAATTTACAGCGAGCCTTCATTACAGGCAGAGACGAATGTTCAGTTCAGTGCGATACAAGAACTACAGGACGGGCCTTAACTGAAATGCCACCCTATAAGCAATGAGTCATTACCATTTTATTGACATGCAGAAATAAATTGCACAAGAAATCGGCCTGAAATTAACTTTTCCAGGCTATAATTGCTTTCTGTATCATTCTAAAAAAAAACAAACAAACAAAAAAACAGTCATGAATGGCATTTGAGATATACAGTAAAGGTCTTGACACAAGTGGAAAACTTTACAGCGAGAGTTCACTCTGCGTAACAAGTTGCCACGTGGTAGATTGTTCCCTCCTTCAAATATCAAAGTGAGCTTTAAATTTTGATGATTGGTAAATGTCCATTACCACCAAATCTGACTAGTTTATATTACAATTTTGGGGACTCCTGTTTTGTTCTTAACTTGATCATGGAAGCATTGTGTTATTAACCTTAGGTGTTTAAGTGCAAAACCATGTCACTCTTTTATAATCAATTGTTATTGGCAGCCATGTTTTTATCCCATAGCAACTGATTGTGTTTATAAATCCTGTCATTCAAGTTGTGTCAACTAAGTTTGCTATGAAGAGATCCATCCAGTAGTAGTTGTAGTAGTAGTTTGATTCCTCATTTATGAAGTTTTTATTTTACACAGCCTGTGTACAAACTCTTTATAAACTCAACATTTTTTGTCTTTTTTTTTCCCTAAGAAGAATAGTAGTTTTCATCAGTAGATGGAGTTTGATCATTCATTACGGAACTGCACGTGTTTTCACCGAAGACATTTTAACATGTCACAGTAGGAAAAGCGCAGGTTTAAATAATAAAATGAATGATGGCTGAATTCCATTTAGCTGCTTCACTTTCAGGGTCTGTAGATTGTGAGTGCTGGCTCACTGTCACGCTGTCATGGCTTAGTGGGACACCTGAACAGAACGGAGCCATTGCTAATGTTATTAGTAACTCCCGTGCTTTTCCTACTATGACAAGTGAAAATGTGTGCCGTAGAAAAAGGCCCATCTTGAGCAGTTTTAAGGACTTCTCATCCACTTTGGCTTAAAAGTTAAGCTGGAAGAAAAAAAAAAAAGTTGAGCTGATGAAGGATGTTGAGTTGAGATTGTTTTGTCAGTTGTTGTTTATAAGGTCAACAACAAACTGTAAAGCTCAAATCCCTTAATTCAGTCTGTGCTTGTAGCGCCGCCTACAGGCCCACTAGGATTATGTAATTCCATTTCATCTATTGTGTCTTATTTTGCGTGGCTCTGACTTGAATAGCAGTGGTGAAACGGCATGTGGGTGAGCATGTGAGAAAAATATTCCCACACATAATCCAGACATGACAAACACAAAGCATCTCCATATACGTACTATGTTAAAATGGCAGTCATCAGAAATCAGGTGACATCATGTAGCTTTTCCACTTGTTTTAAGTCATTTAATTTAACAGATGTTTGTATGTGTCCATTGGTATGAGCATCCCATGCGAGCATGCAACACACTGTAAATACGAGTACAGAGGTGGATACATATAGTACGTGGGTGTATTTATATTAGCAGTGGTCCTATACGCTGTTAAATTTAGCATTCATAGACAAGTATGTGCCAAATAACCATGAGAAAAGACTTCCTACTATAGTACTTAGAGCAGAGTGCGTATGTGTGTGGGTGCAGCTAACACAGTAGGATGAGGTAAGGTCTCAGTGGATTACTGAACAACCTCTAGAGGAGACAATAAGAGGCCGGCAGGGGGAGGAGAGGGGAGAGGCCAGATTAATGAAATATGAATGTGTTTACTGGATAGCCGTGATGGCAGCCTACTGATGGCTGAGGGATATTAAAAATACACAGTGCAGCTAATGGCTTCATCTATGCTGCGTCGACCCCAGCCATCTTCAGACACTGCTCTAATCAGCATACAACTCATCACAATCACAATCACCCGCAGAAATTACCATCATGGCACTCTTCATCACCATCTCCATCCTCGCCATCGCCTCGCTCCTGTTCATCTACATCATCGCTTTCATCGTGCAACAGAATCACGCCGCTGCAGGAAATTGAAGTTGGCCAGATCAATAAATACAATATCAAATTAAATTAGCTGCCATGATGAGGTGAAAATGTGAAAATGAGTGTTTTGGAGGCAAAGGGAGAGGTAACGCTGTCCAGTCAAAACAATCAAAAAAAAAAAACACATTTTGGACACACAAGCAAACAATGTGGTGAGGCCACTGGTTCCTGTTATGGATTTAAAGGTTATTTAAAAGAGGTGAGCCACATACGCTTTGATGTGTGTATCTGTGTACGTGCATGGCCATGACATCATTTCTGCAGCGTCTAATCAAGGAGAAAGGGAGCCGGCTTTCGCAAGAAGGCTGTAATGGAAACACAATTGGCCTGCTTTAATGAGGAAAACATGATCCCTGCACTTTGCCCGCACTTTCACAGAGACATCGAATACCTCCACTTTACCTGCGAGGACACACAGCCTCAACACCTGCAAACAGATCCAAATGTATCTCTGCTCTTTTGAAGTTTTATCTTTTCTCAGTGAAGGATGGTGATTCGGTGCATGGCAAAACTCCATCTGTTCATTTCAATATGAATGGGTATGTAAGTTTGGTGCTACTTGAGCGGCAGAGATGTGAAATTGCGGATGGCATGCAGAGCGGCCCCGACACGCAGGGTTAATTCAAACTGCCTTTGATGTCTGTCTGTGTGTGAAATGAGCTGGTGGTCCAGAGTTCACACAAACACACACCAGCACATGCATACACTTTGTCGCGCACGCGTAGACACGTGTTGTAATCACGGCACCAAAAAACTCAGGAGACCACTCGTGTAGCCGCATGTATCCGGGCACACAGGGAGTACCTCCGCTCATATCGCGGACGGGAAGGCACCGAAACACAGACGAAAGCCCAACTTTACTGTGTCAGTGAGTCATAAATCCATTGCACTCTTCAGGATTTAACTCCTGAGCATCCCCAAACATTCACTCACATGCCATCCACATCCCCATGACAATGGAAGCTAAGCTGCCTGTAAGCAAAAACAGATTGCCAGCTTACACACACAATACCTATGTAAAGCAGATGCTGCAGTTATACAGCAATAAAAGTCAGAATGAAATTTTAACTCTCGCTTAGAAAACATATCTAATTGATTGAGGCCTGCAACCTCAATCACATATTTATTACATTGTACTCATACACTTGTGTGATTGATTTCGCCATTGCCAGAAGTTTCGCCGCCTTCAAAGTTACACCTATACAGTCATTAATATAATTATATAACAATTAAATCAAATTCAAGAAAAGCATTTGGCTTGAATTTAATTAGACCAACTGTGTTATTTACAAATACATGCTGAGTGATAGTAATTGCAGTGTTGGTGCTAATGTAAATAGCAATCTTATATTTAACTGCAACAATGGAGCACAACATTTAAAATGGAAACAGAAAATAGTAAACAAGAAGTCAGTCTCCATGCCAGAATTATCAATAATCAAACTATGTACTTGGATTTCATTTCACTGTGCAAGCTGTTAGGTTAGAAGTCTAGCCAATTATACAGAGCCAAACACTTTCATGAATATAAACAATGGGCTTATGTAAGCATTGATTTGGTTTTATGCTAGCATAACTTTATACCTGTTTGAAAGTGAAAGTATTAAATGGCACAGAACACAGCAGCATAAACAACATGCTGGATTGGGTGAAAGTTGCTCAACAATTTGATGAGTATACAAGAGATAAAGAGTTTTAGTTTGAAAAAAGCAAACTGCGATATTGGTTGGCCAAATGAAAATGTTTTTCATTATCTTTCAATTTTGCTGTGAAATAACACATACAAGGAGGTAATGATGTTGTCTTTGTCTCTAAACAGTCAGTCGCTGTGATGGTAAGTCTCAGGTGTTTTACTACATCCTGCTTTGAGCGGCATCAATATTTTATACTAGCCTGCATTTATGGGAGTCTTTCAGGTCCACATGTTTTGATGGAGGGAAACAGTAGGCTAACATGTCCCCTGTTTGCTTTTGTAAAAATGATGATGACTGAAGGAGCAGAGGTGAGATTGTACATGGCAGTTTTAGAGTAACCCTATCTCCTTCAAATTCTGTTTCTCCAGCACCGCAGACTCAGGTTCACACTCAGACAAACAGAAGCTGATGTGAGGATATGATTAAGGATAAGGAAAGATTGTGGTTATGGTTAAATGTTAAAGTGAATATGTCCAGTCTTGTGATTCAATTCAGTTTTGACAACATTTAACCAAGATCACAACCATTCAAACAAATGAAATATGTTGTCACTGAATGTTTAAAGAGTTGTCCTGTATGAACATTTTGCAAATCTATCATTAATTCAAAAATCTTTCCTTCATGTCTGAAAAAAGTAATGTAAAAATGTCATTTGTAGGAGGCAGGGTCTGTGTACTGTATGCGTTTGTGTTTGCAAGTGTAGTATATGTGTGTATACATGCACATGCGTGACTATAATGTGTAACACTGCTATTGTAGTGGTGCACAAATCCCATCTAACAACGGAGCCCCGGGAAAAAGGCCAGAGGCAGAGATGAGAGTGAGTCCAGCTTGAAGCCAAAGAAGAGGGTAGATAGATTGTGGAGGGAGGGGGAGCTTCTCCTTCAGATTTTAAAGAGAGAGTGAGAGAGAGAGTGAGAGAGAGGGAGAACAAGGCAGAAGACAAGAAGTGAGCTACAATCTGCAGAATTAAAAAGATGTAGGTAGCACTTCTGAAGACCCCTCTCAGATGGCAGTGGAGAGTCCTTACTGCCTACATGATCAAAAATTAAAACGCTTTTCTAGGACTTCCACAGCGGTTCGCTGTTTGAAAACCACCCACCGCTGAGGCAAGCCAATTAAAGTTATTCAGAGCTGTGACCAATCAATCACAGACTAGTGCAGGTGGAGGAGGAAGAGAAGAAGAGGAGGACAAAACCTCTGAGACTTCAGCGCACCCAAACTCTCTCACATACAAACACAAACACCCATGAAAAAAAGACCAATACATTTGTTCACAATGGAAATAAACGTCACACACCTACCACTTCACACATAGAGAAGCACTCCCTCTGCACTGGGATGAATAAAGCACTTCACACCTGGAATTTTCTAGGGCATCACGCCACTCTACATTACCACTGCAACCCACTCAGGGAACTGTACCCAGTTTTTTCTCTCTGTCAAGCACAGATAGCACCAAAGACACGTCATGCGCTCTATGAAACATCAACTGGAAGACCACTGAAAATTGCACACACACACGCGCACGCACACACACACACACACTCTGCAAATAATAGTGTAGAAAGATGGAGACAAGGAGAAAAGATTTGCAGCGTAGGCAAAATAAAGCATCTTCCCTCTGACAGGGCTGGAGCTTTAGCAGACCTCTAATCCTATTTTGACACATAATGCTATATTGTCTTCTTTTTAACAAGTGCAAGGCCTTCTTTTCTCTACCAAAAAAGCCACTAGAAGCATGAACACATCCGCTTTTTGTTTTCCCTGAATTCATCAAACAACAATTAGTTACACAAATACAGTCGACCAAATGTACCACAGTGAATGTCATCAAGATTCAGACACTCCGACCATCCCTGTTTGTTCTGTGCTGACACTTAAGAGGCTGGCCCCCCCCCCCGTTACAGCTCCATCCTGGTAATTCACTGCATTGGAATCAACAAGCGCACACACACAGACACACACACACACACAGACACAGACACAGACACACACAGACACAGACACACACACACACACAGACAGACAGACACACACACACACACAGGCACACACACAGAGACACACACAGACACACACACAGACACACACACACAGAGACACACACACACACACACACAGACACTCAGTGATATACTAGAAGATGTTTTACAATGTGACCAGAATAGAAATAAAACATAGCACACGCAGCATGCAACATGTAGTACTATGTCTTTAAAGCCTGCATTATTGATTTCATTCACCTGACTTTACTCTAGACTGAACAGTACAAACCTGAAGAAGGTTGCAAATAATAATAAAAATAAATAAATGAATATGCAGTTCATTTTCAGTTCCTGTCCACCAACCACTCAGGTTGCAGTTTACATCCATGTCTGTCCAGACTCATAATATATTTAGTGAAGACTTTGAAGGAATTTCATACAAAAGGTGGTAAGTATATTTTCAGAACATTATGGTGTCACAGTGAAGATGACCTTTGAACTTTTGGATACAAAATATCATCACTTCATTATTGCATTGTATTAGTCATTTGTGAGAAACTTTAGCTTATGAATTCTTGAGTTGTGGCTAAAAACTTATTTTTTGAGATCACAGAGACCTTCATCTTTGACCCTTGACCACCAAACTCTAATCAGTAAATCCTTGAGTCTGAGTGCTCATTTTTGCCATATGTAATTAAATTCCCTGAAGTCGTTCCTGAGATAACGTGATAATGAGAAGGGTACATGGATGTACATATAGAGCGAAACATGAAAACATAATACCTCCAGGCACAGCTGTAAACAGAATATGAAACTGGAGACAGGGCAGTGACACTATATAATCTGGTTCTACTTTTTTCTAAACTGCCACATTTTTATTGCAAAGCTATTTCAAGTAATTCCTTCTAACGCCAACCCGGGGATATCTGCATGCAGGGCTGCACTCTGCAGATATATGTATTTTCATTTATATAAACAGCGTCAACCAGTGCCAGACCATCAAGCCGGGGAGCTGAGGAACCCTTGTAACCTTCCCCAGTGTTAGAAAACCAATAAAAAGGCAGAAAAATAAATACTGTGTGTTTGTGTGCCCTTCTGTTCTCCTGTCAGCCCAGGGGAGTCTGAGGCTGGGAGTAATGGTGCTGACCAGCTCTCACACTGCTTAACGTTCAGCTTGCTACTGGTTTTATGTGCCTCTAATGTCCACAGTTATTTTGTTGTGTGTTTTATTTTGTTTTTGTTTGGGTTAAATACAAAGTAAATGCTAGAGTTGGCACACAAACAGAGAAATGAGGGTTACATGGGTTTCAAATAGAATAACAAGTGGTTAGCTAACAGACCATATCTAAGCTTACATGACCCTGGTGACCCCTCATTTTTGGGAACTGCTAATGGGATATCTGAATGGGACTATAGCCAGGTTTAAAAATTGAACATTACATCCACTTGGGCACACAAATGGAGGGTTAACTACTGTAGATAAAAAGGTTGCATAATTTATTTTTGATTATAATGTATAACCTCAGTACTTTTTGGTAACTACCAAAGTGTGCCCCTTTGGCAGCATTCAGACCAACTTTAGCCCCCCCCCCACACACACACACACACACACACACTCATACACACACTCATACACACACTCATACACACACTCATACACACACACACATACACACACAAACACACACACACAGACACACACACACACACACTCATGTAAATGTAGCTGCTCCATTGATGCAGTGGAGGTGCGAGTGCCAAAAACTGCAGGGTTGTACGGTGAAAAAGTCCTGGCTCTAGTTTTGTGAACTTTTGCGGAATACAATGCAACGACATCCAGGAAGCTACTGTGATAGCCAGTGGAATATCTGCATATTCCTGGCAGGTTATATTAATCTGTTTATGTTACTCACACTGAGGTATGTTAAAAGTATCAGTTTGGTATCCGTATTAAAATTCAACTGTCGTATCCAAAAAAAAATGTTAAACAACACCTTTTCCTAAGCAGGGGTCAAGTTCGGACAAAATTAAAATCTCTTATAAATGAACTCTGATTAGTTTCACTTCTACTTCAGATGTGGCATATCGGGTGCACATTATAAATTACAAATTGAAAAGGTGGTGTCCTGGTGCAAAATAGAGGCACATGCGTTCATTACTTTCAGAAAAACAACCACAGCTATAAGCAAAGTGGTAATTTAACAGCACAGCTTGGCTCAGCTTCTCCTTGACTCTAAACATTAAAATGTTTGAGTTCCTAAAAGGCATCATCATCTGTTGTGGTGAGACTTTAGTTTAGCTTTAGTACACCGGCTGACCGGACTGCTGATGTTGTAGATGTGCTAAAAAGACAGTAATTAATTACTCATCCATTTTAACATAGATAAAGACCTCAGTAAAAGTAGACCATTATGTGTATTGATGTGTGTTACACAATGGCTGAGGGATACTTAAGCAAGCCATCAGGAGAGAAAACTGGAGCCAGAGAGTAAACTATCTATCCTGCAGAAATAGCCTGTGATGTTTCACACAGGCAGATAACAAGCTGCTGTTGTATAAGGTCCAGGCCAGAAGATGGAGGGGGCGGGAGGACGGAGAGAGCTGAAAGAGGAGGACTGAGCTCTCTTTCCCTCTCTCTCTCCTTTAAAGGTAACGGCACATGATGGGAGGAGGGACCTTCAACTCTTCCTGTAAACTGTCTACAGGCGTAAGGAGCTTTCAAATCAAGTAACAAATGGCACTGATCGGCCCTCACATCATCGTCCACTGATGGATCAGCACAGACACAGGGAGGGAGGGGTGAAGCTGACATCAGCTCTTGGATGTGAGGATTGTGGAGTGAGAGCAGGGGTGATGTCTAGTATAGCGCTGGGCATTTGAGACAGATTATTGGAAATTTCTGTAGTCAGCGATAGTGAGTAAATCCACCAATGCACTTTATAGAGATATCTGTTTGTCGAGGCTGGCTGTCTTTGCCATGAGCAACCTTCTTTTTCCAGGAAGGCTTGGAGAAGCGCGAAAGACATTTGGAATTGTGTTCAGTTTGGTATACAACATCTCCCTCAAGTCATGAAAACATACCTGTGCTGATCAAATAGAACCAGAGGCTTCAGCAATGTTAACAACAAGAAAGAAGACTCTGCATGCGCGCACACACACACACACACACACACACACACACACACACAGTCATGAGCATACACACGTGCACTGGAAGCACTAGAGGCAAGAAGGTCTGTGTTGAACTGAGATAAACCTGCTGCCAGCATGTGGTCAGCGGGCTGACTGATGTGGTGTTGACCACACAGCACAAAGAGACACAGAGTGAAGGTCAAAATTGGCAGAAAGAGAGCAAAAAACATACTTTGTCACATAATAAAATGAAGCTCATGTAAAAAACTGAATGAATCCCACACCCATTAACTGCCCCTGTGTCTTTCAGCCCTCCTGCAGCGTGGGTGGATTGGTGGGTATAGTGATCTGGATGTACGTCATTCTCAGGTTTCCAGTAATCAAGAGCAGCGAGAGGCAAGGGGACAGGGCGTGGAGACAGGCGCAGAGTGCAGAGTTGTGAAATGCCAGGCTGAACCAAGGGGTTCGGGAGCAGTCATGTGCACCACACTAAATTATTCATGCTGATTAGACGCTTCTTATTGAAATGAATTCGAGAGAGAGTTCAACATATGTTGCATGGCATCGCCATTTAAGAAGCTTGCTAAATTGAAGCTGAGGAAATTGCCCTGACTATATGTGCAAGTGGGAATAAGATGTTGGTGTAATGTAACCAATTACATTTACTCGAGTGCTGTACTTAAGTATGATTTTGAGGTACTTTCTGTGAGTATTTCAATTTTTTGGTACTTTACACTCCACACTATGATTAACTTAAGTAAAATACAATATATGACTGCAAATTCAACTAACAGCTTCCAACACAAGAGTGAGTTTCCCTTTAACTGTCTTATATGGTTTCTTTGAAGTCACTTTTTGTGCCCAAAGGAGGTATCTGATATTTCACAAACAAAAATTAAAGACAAGTCCAAAAACTTAAATAGAATTTGTGTAGCAGAAGTTTGGATTTTTTTATTTATTTTTTTCTTTCCTACAACTCATCAGAGTTATATTGTGACCCACTGGTAGGTTGTGAGCCGCTGGACTAAACTGTATATGGGTAAGTAGTTATGTTATATATATTACAACTAGCTACACTTTCACTTTCAGCTTCAGTAGCAAAATGCTATTTAAAGATTAATGTGTACGTATGAACAATATAATAATGTATATATATATATATATATATAATAACATCTCAGTCATAGGGGAGAATCTGTTGCAGAATGAGTACTTTTACTTTTGTACTCTACTAAATTTTTTTCCCGATAATACAAGTATTTGTTCCACCACTAGAACAAGAGCATCTCTCTGCATGTGTGTAGTTTCTGCAGCTACAGTAAGTACATTGTAAATGTGTGTCCACCTGGTGTCTAAATATGTACATAATAATATTATCTGTCTGTATCGCTGATAAACCATCAAATCACTGTAATGACAGTGTGTGGGTGTAGGCGCACTGCTCATGTGCGCCTGTTAAAACTGCTCTGAATAAGCCCGAGGATACGGAAACAATGCCAGTGTCCACCGCCGCCTCTCATCACCACATACTGTAACACATCAAACACAGCAGCACACAGGATAATGAAGAGGATAAGGACTATAAACAGCATCCGTCTGCTCACATTTTAAATTTACCAACTCTCGTCCTTCCCCTCTATCATTTCATCCATCTTAAGTAGTTTGACTCTAAATATACACACAAAACCGCCTGAACATCCATCTCAATTGTCAAGCCATTCTTCATCTTTTCTCTCCCTCTAAAAAACCCTCCTCCTCCTCCGCTCTACAAGTCGCCCACTCTCCTTGTCTATCCGCGCTCCACACTCTTCCATTCGAAACTTCCAACTCCTCCGATACATCACTCACCCTCTATCTTCCTTTCACTCCCCGAAGGAAGAATAACATCTTGACCAAACCTGGGCAGAATATATTAGAATGTGATTTTAAGCAGTTGAATAACTGGTTTTATTTATTTTGACGTTTTAAAACTTACACACAGTATGAACAAACTAAAACACATCAAAATATTGTACATCTCTGTGTTGTTTTTTAAGTCAACTGACTCGAAATGTATTCAGCTATTTTCTGTGCTGCCCTGTCTTGGCCTTTGTCTTTCTTTCACTCGCTACTTCGCCTGTCAGAAAAAATAAAATCTCAACTGAGGGGAACTGAACACACCACATTATATTCAACATACATCCTTGTCTCTTTCCATGTAAGACAAACTCAAAAATAATTTGCACACACTTTACTTTTTTTTTTTTTTGTCTGTGAGAATAAACTGCGCATGAAGAGGAAGGGGGCGCAGAGGGAGGCAATCTTGTTACCAGCCGGCATAGCCCTGGGAAGATTTCTATCAGACACACGTATAGAGAGAGGCATCCATTTAGAAAATGGCTTTTCTAGGCATGCTGGGCCATTTAGCACACCCTGTGACGACTCCTGTTTGGGGCCATGATAAATGTTCTTTCACACCCGCTCTGCACACACAGTCAGGCCAGCACATCCACATGCAACCATATGGACACCTTACACAAGGCGTCACTGGGATGGACGCAATATTTTTTTAGAGAGAGAGCCCACAGAGGAAACCTCAGCAACTTCCAGTGTAAATTAGATTAAATCCACAGAACGTTAAAACCCACTGAGCACTTAACGTCATGTCAGTGTCACATCTTAGCTTTAGGTCTCATTGAGCTCAGGATCATTCATCTATGTAGTTTTAAAACAAGCAGTCCTGAGACACCACAACATAGTTAAACCAAACACAGACTAAATTCCTCTGAATAATAACAATTACTCTAATAATCGATTAGACAGTTGACAGAACATTAATCAGCAGCCTCTTTTCCAAGATAAAACATATCAAACATTTCCTAGTTCTAGCTGCTTAATTGGGAGAGTTTGCTGCTTTTCTTATTATTACATGACAGTTATCTCAATAGCTTTATGTTTCAGACTGTCCATCTGACAAAACAAGAAACTTGATGACATCACTTTGTGCTTTAAGGAATTGTGACGGACATTGTCCTCAATTTTCTGATACGTTTTACAGAACAAACTCTTAATCCATTTATCAATAAAATAACCAGCAGGTGAATGAAAATGGAAAAATGGAAAACAATTCTTGCTTGCGTGTACAACAAGTTGTATCATACATCCAGTAAAAAGCAGTTGAAATCGTAGCAAACAGGAGACAAGTGGTGACTTACTTGTGAAAATAACATCTCTTTGAGTTTAGTGCTTTTATTAGATATGCTGAAGGATGGCTTGTTTCTTTATGGTTCTCAAAACCCTTTCAGAAACCCATTTGGTTATCTGAAAAATGCACATACACAACTTAAATCGACTATCTTTTTTTTATAGTTTGTGAAATGACGACATTTTGGAGATACAGAATTTTTGTCAGACAGTAACAATATGATTTCCCCTTGAAACCATGTGTAACATTAATTTAGAAGTCTACTGCTGTTTACAAATGAACATTGCTCAGCAGGAACATTGAAAAAAATATTTGCACAAACTGCAAAAGGCAGATATTTTGATGGGTAAACATTCTGTTATGTTTTGTTTAGACTGCACGAGCGCTAAAAATCAACCTATCTCCGTCACACAGTCTGAGTGTCTGCCTGACATCCATTAATGGTCGTTAACCTTTACACCAGCACGATCCCTGTCATCTCACTTCCTCCTCTCTGGGAACCATCAATGTTGCCACCATACTAACAGCCATCACACTAACCACTGCTGCTGCTAGCATTAAAGCTGCCACAGGCACCGTACCGGCTGGATGAATCACACTCACCCATACAGCAATAATGAAGCATTTATCTCAGGGTGCATTACAAACCCTGGAAGCTCGGTGAACATGCGCACACGGCAGAAATATGATGAAACAGTGTCAATCACACTCTGCTCAACCATCTGCTCTACCACAAGACAGACACGTGTTACACACAGCCTCATACGAGGACGCAGATACAAATAACCGACACACATATTCTGCAAAATGCGTCCATCTTAACAAGCTGTTCAAATTTGCCAATTTGTTAAAATCATTCCACTAATTACATCTTCACTTCAAAACCACTGTTTCATCGAATTTGGGATTAAAGAAGTTCAATTGAGAAGTATCTGGAAATTCAGAAGTATGAGGAGCATTTTTTTGGGTCAAGAAAATTTGTTGAAAAAAGCTGATTTACACTCGAAAAAGTCAGTCATTGTGAAATTATCTCAAGAGTAAAGTTTTAATGCTAAAACTGAATGTCTTTGAACAACATTTTTTTGCAGTGCTCATACAAACATAGTTCCACACACACACACACACACACACACAAACAAGGACCAGTAAATTCTTACTGATTAATAACGCAGGAAAATGCAGCGCGTCACATTCAGGCGTGACGTCAACTTACCGATCTCATCTGCTGAGTTCCGGTGACGTGTTGCAGAACCTTTTCCAGCTCTTTCTCGATGCGTCCAGCCCAGTGAATCATTCTGGAAAAATAAAATTAAGACATTTTCAATCTGCATCCCTCCACATTACCACCTGAACATGACATCACATGAGCGTTCATTTCTCTGTCAGGGCATGTGTGTTTGTGTTTGTACGACTGTGACAGACAAAGTGAGTGTCTCCCCCATCTTTGTGTATCTCTGTCTGTGTTGGCAAACGCCCAAACCCTCCCTCTCTCTGGATCCCTATCTGGCTCTCTCCTATCTTCTATCTCCCCTAATGTCTGGGCCAGTCATCAGCACCTTCTCCCCCCCCATCACACCTTGCGTATATCTGGTCAGACTGGCAGCGAACGTGCCTGTCTTGGTTCGGCTGGGATCAGCGGCTCTGCAATAAAACTGCTCAGGTCTGACAGAAGTGCACCCTAAGCAGGAGCTGATCTCCGTTAGACGGAGCCAAGTTTGGAATTAAGAGATCAAACGGCGAGAGCTCATCACTGTATATCTCCCAGCAAGCAACAAATGACTTAATGGATCAAGATTTTCACTAGATCATTTTAAAGCAGCAGCAGAGGCCAACCTGCCAACCTGGATACACGCTGAACAATCATGGCCAACGAGAGAAAGTCTCACTCCAAAAAAAAAAAAAAAAAAAAAAAGAAAAACTCATCTTTCAGCAATCAGATGAATAAATTCTGTCATGTGTTTGCGGGCCAACCACTGACTCCGTGCCAACCTTTTCCTTTCAGCAGCCTGCAGATAGCTAATCACTAGCATCAACAGCACAACACAACAGAGTCGTTTGTCTTTTAATATGAAGACGGAGACAAATGTCATCTTTAAATGTCAGATTTGCTCAGAAGACAATAGGGAAGACAGATTTATTAAATTGTACAAATCTGCCAGGCAGTGACAGCGCTCGCCATAATCACCAAGTCGGAGAGAGGGGCCTCGTCAGGAGAGTAACAGCAGAGCAAACACGCCAGCGATTGTGCGCACTGACTGCATTCACAGGAGCAAGATGAAGAGAAAGCAAGACGGCCTCCAAGAGGACTGTGCAGCGTGGGACCGCTGGGGAGAGGCCGCCGACTATGAAAAGGTCACCTCGATATGAAATAAAAACAAGCTTACAGTGAGAGCAGAGCCGAGCAGGACACAGTGATACTAACAGTGAGGGACACTACCTCTGTCCCCGAGCCAGGCAGACTTCTTACGCAACTTCATTAGTCTACATGCTACGCACACCCACACATACATATACATATATACAGCCTTGACAGACTGACATGCAGGAAGGAGTGCAGGTCTTATATTGTAAGTCTATGTAAATACACACATCACAATATTGACCCAGCCAATCTTAAGAAAAAATTTTGGTTTGATATTCATAATGATAATTTGGGTATTGGTGTTTCATGGAATATTTAATATATACTAGGTGTGAACAAAAAAAAAAACACCAGTTATGACCAAGCAGGTAGTAAATATATTCCTTGTTCATTTCTCTAAGCTTGATCTAAGGCTGGGCAACAATTTAATGTTATTGTTTATCTCCTCTCTGTATAATCTGTATGATATTCTCATATGGAGATAATTTGGGTCACAGATCTCATGTGCTGAAGACTGATAACAACTTGACAGAGCTACAGAAACTTATTTGACAGCGTAGGATGAAAATGAGTTCAACTTTTCACTGTGAGATTTTGAATATTTGAGTAAATATCAAAAGATATTATCAAGATAATTAGACTCGATAGTTACTGAGATATTCATTTTGTTCATGTAACCCTATAACCCAGTCAAATATAATTAAGAAAATTAAATGAGCTTGGACGAAATTAGTTAGCATGACCTGTGTGTCTGCCACACACTGTCACTATGTTCATTGTGCTGCAATGGATGTCGTCATTTCAAATACAACACTGAAATATTCAAAAATGTGGACTGTCAATGAGTGAAATCAATAAAAGATGACATATGATAAAAGTATTACATCCACATCCCAAATCTCCAGACACAGATGTGCGCCGATGTGCAGCCTTGCCACTCCTCCTTCCTGGTTTTTTCATTTTCCAATTAAGTAACGTAACAATAAATACATCAATAACACACTTATTGACAGGCAGCAAATGGTTAACCTTGCAGCTTTAACACAACTGACTGCATCAGGCCAGATCACGTGAAGCAACACGAGGGCAACACTGCCCTCTTGTAAAATGACTTAAGATCCATGTTGGACTGATTGGAAATCAAAGGAGAAAAACATTTCGAAGAACTCAGGAGACGCTGGTTTGGGAAATTACATGCACTCCTGAGGCCTAATGTTCAATGACTGCTCTGAAACCTTCCGTGTTGTGAAAGCTGTGATCTCTCTTCAAGACAGAGAAGTTGTTATTGTCCACTACATGAAAGCCGACTGATGCTCTCCGACTCTTTGTAGTTTGATGTAGTATCACAACTTTGCCATTTGTCTCTTGTGTTTTTGGTGTTTTACCTGCATTATGATTTATGTCGGCCAAGCATTATGTGAAAAGTAGAAAATGTGATGAAATGAGTTTGGATGGACGACCTGTGTATCGGCCGCACACCGTCATCGTGTTCATGCTGCTGCTGTGGATCTCGTCATTCCAAGAACAGCACTGGAATATCTTTAAGGGCAAAGGTAGGGCTATCTTCATATGTGTGATAAAAAAAATTTGGGGGCTATAGCTCGATATCAACTGAGGTAAGTAATGATGTTTTACCTTCCTAGAGAAGATTGTACATCCGTTCATTTAAATTCCAGTTATCGGAACAGGTTTTCTCCACATAATTTAGTAATGTGGAAATAATTTCTATCTTCCTGTACCCGCAAGCACACACACACACACACACACACACACACACACACACACACACACAATTCATGAACAACACGGATACACTAACTACATAGAAATCTGACCAGGCTGCCAGATGGTGAGGTGTAGGAAAGGTACATTTTCATGGCACTGCTGTAAAAATGGACTAGAGGACACTCTGCCCTTTCTTACGGACACACTTCCTCGGCTATAGGCACTTAGACCGTCAGCATACACAAGCACTGTGTGTGTGTGTGTGTGTGTGTGTGTGTGTGTGACAGCCACAGCAGCTCCCCATGCACTTAAATGAACAGTCGAATTCTAGCAAATAGCACAGAGATGTGGGTGACACAAAACCCAGTTTTTAAAACCCAAGAGAGGACCAGATATAATACTCACAAAATATATGACAAGACCTGGACTTTATCTTATTTTTATCTGCTCTCACAAGAACACAGATAATAATGGCAAGTCATGAGATTAACATTGTGTCACTACTATGGTGACCGTAATCTAGTAGAGCTAGAATAACCTATGTACTTTTGAAAAAACAAAGCATATTTGAAGGGAAGAGTAAAGAGGATATTGCTATCACATTTATAAATATAGCATTTCATAATTTACAACAAGTGTAGATTATACAACAGATATTCAAACGCAGTACATATAATTTAAACATCCATGTGAATTTGTTTGCACAAAGCAATTCAAATGTAAGAGAAATGATCTACAGGCCTTCTCTTTATGGTGCTCAATCAAATCAGTGAGGCAGCTAATTGTGGGTTTAAGTCAGTAGCAGTAATAAAAAGGATAACTGATTTTCATTTGAAAGTCACCTTGGCCATCCGGAATAATAAAGCTCCAAAGATTTCACAGAGATTATCCAGCGGATGCATCAGAGAGGAATCATTGAGATTCTTGTCACTTCTGGTGAACCTGACTGACTAATCATCACTAGGGGCTACACTTAGTGTTCACATCAGATCATCACGACATGATCATCATGAACAGGGCGACAATAACATTTGAAGCATGGGCTACTTCACAGACTTGGGTGAGGAACTGTTGCACTCTGGTTACAGGAGAGTTTTGTTACTAATCTATAAAATCTGAACTATGATTTTAAATGAAGCGACGTTCACTTAAAAAGAAAAGGGTCATTTTTGGTTAACTGTTGTCAGTCTTGTGTTGAACCGTTCGACAACGCACAGGTGGTGAATTGTTGCTGCAGACATTATGTTTCAGCCTCCTGTGTGTGTCATTCAAGGTGAAACCGTTACACCGTTCACATTAAGAGAAGAAATGATGCTTTCAACTCAAATATTATTGCAAAACCATTTCCCAACAGGTGTACGCTAAAAAAAAAAAGTCCAAAAAATAGTTTTGTTGGTCTACACACAGCTGGATGCTCAGCCTCTGTCTGTGCCTGCGGGTCACTGTGGCACCGGCCTCAAGTGCGTCTACATTTCAAACAGACAAAAACTTGTTGTTTTTGCTTACTGCAACAATGAGCAGGAGTCTATTCTGGAAGCCATGTTGCTGCGTTTGTTACTGAAAAGAGTCTGGGCGAGTAGTTTTGTAGTTTGGGTGAGAATCGAGCTTAGGTGCAGGGGCTTCGAGGTTTAAAGAACTGGCGCTCCTGTGGGATTAACTAATTGTTTTGTTCTCTAAATCAAAGTCATCCGGTTACAAACACCAGTGTGTCCTGCTGTGGGACAGACATGATTATTTCCACGGTGCGTGTGCACTATCCACTGGAGGACTTTTAAGACTAGCCTCGTTATAGCTCAGCCTATCCATCATGCGTAAATGGGATAGGCTATTCTCCCCCCATGCCGTGACAGCAAAACAACACACCGACTATTATTATTTCATTTTCATCCCCGTGGATGTTCTAATAAATTATTGCTCGGTTGGGTTATTCGCCTGTGGCACCTGTGCGTGCTCCCTGTAGCCTGTTCCCATGTTGACGATGACAAATTGAACAAGGCTGTGGGTATTAAATGCCACTGCCCACAACAACAGAAACAACAACATGGGCTCTGAGAGAGCGAGATTCATAACGCAGCGCCAGAGACGGAAGCTGCGTCTGTGTTTGAACATCAGGGACAGCAGCTCCCCTCGCACCAAGGTAAACGGCGCTGCATGTGCAGGCTTGTCGGGGCCACCTGTCCTAGTTCCGCGCTCCGCACCCCGCTTTATCCCCCCCAAAACAGTGCAGGGTACTTACGTGTAGTGCTGGGGGAAGAGATGGGTCCCGTCTGTCGGCGTGGAGACGCATATGATAAGTACAGTTTGAATTGTGAAGAGGCAGAAAATACCGTACGACTGCGCGCAGATCGCCATTTTCCATTAAATATTCAAGAAACTGGGATAAATAAGAGAAGGACCGGAAGGACAGTCTCTCGCAGCTGAGCTAAGAATAACCGAGCTCCAGAGAAAGTGTGTGGTGGGAGGTGATGGTTGGCGGAGGCTTCTGGACACTTCAGCCGGGCAGTGAAATCTCAATCAGAGACGCACACAGAGGACTGGAAGCTGAAGACACGGGAGATCAGGATCAGGAAGATGCTCTGCCGCTGCTGCTGATGTGCCTGGCTGCCTATTTGCGCACTCGCTGTCCTCCCTCCCTCTCCGCCGCCGCGCACATTTGCTCCTTTTCTCTCCCACTCTCTCCAATGTAACAACCATACAGAGTAAAGCTCACCACGACAACAATAGAGTGTTCCCACCCAGATTTTCAAAATAAAACCATGTTTCGTTTTTAGGGCAATACATAGCACTAATGTGACAGGCGAGTACCAGGCACACATTTGTTCGAAATCACTAGTACTCTTAGTAAAATGCCTTCACGTGAGAGCAGTGCTCCAACATGACAACAGCCTTAATTGGCCCGAGGTAGTGCATTTGTTATACGTACACACACAACACCAGGGCAACTTGAAAAAAAATGTTTGCTGTTGGAAAATAGGTATATTTTGGCACAACATTCGAGCATTAAGGTCGAGCGTTTTTATTTTGTTACACGAAATCATTTTATTTTGAAGGTTCAATCGCTGGACTTCCTGTATTCATTCAGTCTATCTGTGGCATTTGACTCAGCTGTTGGCACAAGCGGTCCTTCCTCCATTCAAACAGCCTATTCCTGTGCGACAGACGGGGGCGCGCATCAGGCCACCTCCTCTTTCTCCTCATATCCTGTCTCTTATACACATCTATTAATAAGCTCATTTTGGAGGCGAGAGGTTAAAAAAAAAGAAAAAAGAAAAGAAAAAAGAAGACGAAACTCTTCAATTATGTTTACAAAAACAGCAAGGACACCCCAGAGAGAAAGAGACAGAAAAATAGACAGCAAAGAGGAGGAGGAGGAGGAAGGAAGGAACAAGGGGAATAAAGATGGAATAAAATAGATGTGTATAAGAGACAGACTTATTAGCGCATCTGGTCCAGTGGATGAACATTTAAATGAATGCAAGGAGAATTAATAAGCTCATTTTGGAGATACCTAGCTATTGTTTCATGCTGTCTCCAGCTATTTAGGTGAGGGGGGCTTACAAGTGTTTGAAATTTAACTTTACAGGGGAGGCAGGGCATGTCTCCTTGTTTCTCATAACTGGAAGCCTCTAAATAATCATTAACTTGCTAATAAGGTAGATTTCAGGGGAGCAAGTTTCCTCTGGACATAGTCAGATACTGCTCATTTTAACGGTAAACAAGAAGGAAAGATGCACTGAAACCTCAGAGTAAATCTAATTCAGCATGAAGTTAAACCCCCAGAAAGTATCTCTCTCCATCAGCTGTGTGTGTGTGTGTGTGTGTGTGTGTGTGTGTGTGTGTGTGTGTGTGTACCTGTCTTATTACCTTTTCGTGCACTGCTGTTTGTTCTCTGATCTTCCCGTTTCAGCTGGAGGGCACAGGAGGTGTGACACATTTGCACCTAAGCAAAACACATTTTTTACGTTTGTGCATGCAATAGAGAACACACAATAAAGATTTATAGCCTTTTACAGAATTTGTTCCAGGTGTGTCTCCGTCCTCAATATTACAAACAGGCAACACGGTCCTTTACTAACACGGAACAGGGGAAAAGCCCGGGTTCACGACGCTTAGTCCCTTCGGCTGCTCCTGGGCGAGTCTAACGTCTCTCAGCCCATTTGCCAGGTAGGCTTGGGGAGAGACAGCCGGTCTTGTGGCTGTGTTGTCCTTGGCTCAGTCAGTCAGCAGGGGACACGCAGGTGCTCTGCTACAGAAAGCCACACAGCAGTCAGCAGGGTTGCTGCACAGCATTTCTGTCTCCTCACTGGCGGGGAAGACGGGGGCTGTTTTGGTAAAAAGGACACACTGCAGGGCATAGACCTCAGCAGGGGAGGAAAAACCCACCTGATGGCAGGGATGAAGAGCTACAGCAGCAGTACCTCTGCTTATGTACACAGACGTCACGGATCATTCAGTCAGGAAAAATGTCTAGGCTCGTTCCTCAGGAAATGCAAAAAAAAAAAAAAAAATCTGCTTATTCCCCAGAGCTACTAATTTTTGAGACGTATTGAGCAAGTGACTCCCTCTCATCCACCTCTCCAAACAAATCTGTGGCAGAGAAGCAGGAGACAGACGTGTTTTGATTTATTATTATTCCCTGTGCAGAGAAAAATAATCTTAATTGATGGCTACTCTTGCACATTAATTTACTGTACCATACATCCCATGATGACATTAATGATAACAACAAACAGATACTGCTGGAGCGATGTGGGGCTGGCTGACTCACACTAAACATTTCTGCTGACTCACAGCCACCCCTTCTCTTCTCCCTCCATTCTAACATACATTAAGCAAACTTATCTAAATGGGGCCAACAGAAAGAAAAACTAATGCACATCTAATTTTGAATTAATGCACTAATATGTGGTTTTCTCTAACAGAGAGAGCTGTACAGAGTAGAGAAGGCATTTCTTTGTGCAAACAAAACATCAGGGGGTAGGTATGTCTGTCTGGATGAACAGAATGCCTCTGGGTGTTCAGCAGTTGCTGGAAGATAGAGACGATTGGTAACTAATTTAAGCAATAATTTCTGATGTATGGCCTTGTCACACTCGACTTCGTCACACCAGAACCTTAAATGCAAATTAAATTTAATCTGCCTGTATATACGTGTGTGTGTGTGTGTGTGTGTGTGTGGTGGTGGTGGTGGGCAGAAGAGTGGCAGATAAAAGAGGTGATTGCCACCCTGGGGCCTTGGATCTCATTGAACACGCTACGATGCTTATAGAGAATCCACTCTTTATTAGAGCAGATCGATCAAGCCAGCTAAGGGATCCGCTCAGTAAAAACACACAGATCAATGAGCTCAAGCTCTGCTGATCCTCCAAACGGTGAAAAAGGCAGACAAGAGGCGGGTTCGCTGCTTCTCAGAGTCTCTCTCATTGGCTGTACAGTCTCTCCTGAAGAGACTGACCTGCCAATCTGTTATTGATCCAGCGAGTAGAGCGGAAGGCGACAGCCTCCTTTCTGGGGACTGCTCCCCCAGACGGAGGCCAAG
Source organism: Seriola lalandi dorsalis (assembly GCF_002814215.2). Classification (NCBI taxonomy): domain Eukaryota; kingdom Metazoa; phylum Chordata; class Actinopteri; order Carangiformes; family Carangidae; genus Seriola; species Seriola lalandi. The sequence continues at coordinate 210,949 of NW_019524799.1, forward strand.
TAGGTTGGAGTAGAATTAATCACTCCTTGTTTCTCCTGTCTCCAGGCCTCGAGGAAGTCACCAGTAAAAGCACACCCCACACATCTAGACACATAAACACACTGGCTGCTTATCTTCCTTTTCCTCCACCTTATCCATCTTTCTCTCCCTCCTTCACCTCCTCCTCTGTCTCTTTCTGCGGCCTGTATGCTGATGTTCTGCTGCGCTGGACAGAAAAGTGAGGCTTCACATTCTGTAAAACCTAGTCTAGTCAGCATGCTGAATGCTAAGATTTTATATTTCTGATTAGAGAGGAACTACACGTCGCATTCACCGCAGATGATAGAGCCAGCTGCCCTTGAGAGAGACTCCCGACACTCTCTGCAAACTTCAATGATTCTCTCAAGTGCTCTCTGTAAAAACAGGAGCATGATATACTGTCACTCATTTACCACACACTTTCTTTGAGGGCATTTTTTTTTTTTAACCACAGGAGAGAAGACTCGGTGTGCCTTTGTCCTCTAGAAGGATATACAGAAGAGATTGGCAGAGTGATTCCAGCAATCAAGGTTATCTTCCCTCTGTGTCCTTTTCAGCTTACTCCCTGCTCACCTCGCAGCTTATCATCCCATTTTAGTTTCATCCACTCACCAGAACAGAAAGATCCCATCTAAATAACACAAAGACCGTCTTGTTTACATAAATATTTGTAAACCCCACATCCCTCATTATTTGCACAGCTCTGTAATGTGTCTATTACCTACATGACCCTTAACGCTTTTCTACTATCAACACCAAATATCTCCTTCAGACCACAGTGCTCTGTGTACCTCCTTTACTGTAAAATACAAACATACCCAGCGATGTTGGGCCGCAAGGCTCTCTGGGACTTTCATGCTCAAATGTCAGAGCGTTTCATCCTGATGATGATGACTCACTCCGCTCGCTCTTAGTCTGCATGAAAGAACAACAGCGCCGATTAATGACCCAACCTCCTCACGTGCAACAGTTCGAAAACAACCACTATATCAAGTGTTACAGCGGGGCACACAAACAGTGCTATTCTGTTAAAAATACAGACATTTAGGAGAGAGATATATACATTTAAGGCTACATTTTATCACCTCCAGGGAATCCCCCGCCTAGCTCACCCACATACACAAGTGGCTGCATGTGAAAACAGAGCAAGACTCAGCACTCATTGACATGCTCTACTAGAGGCCTAATGGCCCCTGGGTAATGGCCTCTTTGGTCTTCAGGAAAGCCTCCTTCATGCATACATCAAAGCCTGGATTGAGAAGGATAGAGAGTGGAAAATAGAGGGGAGGAAAGAGACATCAGTGCCACACAGGGAGAGGAGAGAGGAGAGGAAGCAACATGCTGAAAGAAGGTCTTACTATAGTCCAGTTTGGTTTATGATTTTCATGACAAGGTCAATCTGACATATTCTAGACTCAAGGTTTGCATCAGCATGGTATACCGACGGTATAGTAGCACTCTTCCATCAGGGCCTTTACAAACTAGTTTATTTATTCTTTGCTCAGATATTTACTCATTTAAATCATAATTTTGTCAGTTTTAGACTACTTTATTTAGGGCACGTGCTTGTAGAGCTGCTTGTTAGAACTTAAGAACGTTGGCTTCTTTTGTTTTGTGGAAAAACGTGCGTATTATTTCTGTATCACTACCAACCCAGCTGTCTTATCGACACGTATCAAAAGATTTCGACAATAATCATCCTCACCTTCTCATTTTAACCAGTGATTCATCCAGTTTATCCCTTCATTATTAGATGATTAGTTCATTAACCGATTAGCTGAATTTTGATGATCAATCATTGAGTCATATGACGGTAAAGGGAATGTCCTTGTTTTTGCAACTATTGGTAAGACTAAACAATCAATTTAAATGTTACCTTCAGCTCAGAGAAATGATAACGGGCATTATACACTATTCTGACATTTTACTGACAAATTAATTAACTAATTAATCAAGAAAATAATCAGCAAATGAACTGATAGTGAAATTAATTGTTACTTCGAGCCGTACTCATCATTCTCTGTCAGTCTCTTTCTTTTTGTCACTCCACGTCAGTCACTCTATTTTTCTCTTGCTGCTGACACGCAGCATTCCAGAGTCGTCAGCCAGCTGCTATAACACAAGACCTGTAGCCCATCGGCCCACAACACACCCCCGCCTCTCCTCACTGTCCATGAGCCATCTGCTTAGTCTGCATATTGCAGATCTGTCAATGCTATCTAATTATAATTCAAACAAAACTGTTCATTGTGACCCTGACTGTTTGCAAAAGTTCTGGCTTGCTCCATATGGTAGGTAAAGCCAAGGCACCTTTCTTTATGTATGCATCTATCCATATATATATATATATATATATATATATATATATACATATACATATGTATATGTATGTATGTGTGTGTGTGTGTGTGTTTGTGTGTACATATATGTATGTGGTCTCTTTCCGGTGAGTAAATACAGCAGAACATTGCTCACCCACAGTCAGAGAAAGCTATGACCTCTACGTGTCCTACACCATGCAGCGAAGCATGTGAATCCTGCCCCACACAATGATTTTCATCTACTAGCGGGATTCAGGAAACCTCTTTTTTTTTCCCCCAAACGCCTTTGTAGCAATCATATTGTTTCAAAAATCAGATGAAATAAAGCGATTTGAAGAGGATTAAATTTGGGCGAAAATGAAATGGGGAGTTACTTCAAGCTGCTCCACAGTGATATGCCGACATCAAATTGGCCTTCAATACGTCGGCAGTGAGAGAAGGACTCGGTGTCGGCATATAGAGCACATTAAACAGTGTCAGTGTTAAAGAGGCAAAACTAACAGGCCTGTGGCGCCTTTAGTGGTTTGATAAGGAGAGCGGGTGGTCCTGACTGAACGTGGTCTACTCCTCTTCTCTTGTCACTGTGGAGTGAGAAGTGCATAGTCGCTTGCCCGCCCTGCCGTCACATTAAAGCGCATCTTAATTGGCATTAAAACTGGCGATAAGGGCTTAATGAAGGAATTAATAGATAACACACATTCTGGAGCTTATTCTCCACAGTCACACTCTGACAGACACATAAACACACAGCTGTACTCAAACTGGCAGATTTTACAACCAGAGACAGTGAGTGAGAATTCATGAGGAAATAGATGGTCTGCAGTAGGAGGCAGGACCAAGACTGAAAGCCTCTAATACGTCACATCACCTTGCACGACAACAGCTAACCTTCTCAGGATGTACAGTTGGAGCTTTGGGCTTAAATGGGATGGTTCACACCTGCATCACTCTTGAGCTGTTTAATAGGTTTTTTTTCCATTTGATTACCCATTTAAAGATAAACAATCAATGAAAAAAAAGTTTCACTTTTACGTAGAAAGTATGTAATGTATCGGATACATACCTGATGGTTGACTGGTTTATGAATAGTTTATCTTTATAAGGCCAAGTGCATAACATAGACCAATACCACATATCACAGCGTTTATAGACTAAGCTAGTCTGCAACATCTGTCCCTTGTTGGCCAATGATACAATAAAACAGAGATGAAAAAACTCAAGATAATTTAAGCAATTCTGTTTAACAATTCTCTAGTTCGATATTCTCAATTGTGGGGATTTGCTGCCTTTCTTGTATAAGAGTAATCACTGAAACACACACACCACACTGAGAAAATCTAAAATGATCACTGAGGTGGTTGGAGAAAACAATCAAATTAAAGACATTATCCCTGAGAAACAACATTATTAAATGATCAATAATCAAATCAAATAATCAACGGATTAATCAACAATCATTAGTTGCAGCCCTACAATGAAAATACCATGTAATACTGTCTCAACTTGAGTTTCTAATGATGCCGTTCATGATAAGTTTGTTTCAAATTGTGGTCACTGCTCATCCCTGTCACTGCAGTTTGTCTGTTTTCATATTAGAGTGTTTTTGATATTGTTGGATTTGGCATATTAACCCAGAGCACGATTACTTGACTGGGGGGACAGAAGCTTCAAAACAAGCTAAAATACATATGTGCCAGTGTGTTAGCAAACAATGAGCTACTACCATTCAACAGACAGAGGTGAGAGTCGTGTTTTCCGGACACCTGAGGAGTTCTCGGTTATTTCGTCATTACAAGAGCCATTTGGCTAAATGTTAATACCAAAAATATTGTTCTTTTACCATATAAACCATTCAGCTAAAGGGAATGGATTGGTTAATGGCTGCTTCAGATCTTATCCAATCAGCTTCCTGTTAGGCAGGACATTTATCACGCTCCAAAGCTTTCTGTTTCACCGGTGTTATGACATGCCAAATAACGATCAATAATACAGCAATATTGCACTAGACTCATAAGGTAAGATCGTTTTAAAAGTGTATTATTATAAAATTCTGCGTTGACATTGTGTTGACATTGGCTGCCACTTGTATGTTGACTGGGGCTGCAACGACGATGATTATTATCATTATCTGTTGGCAGTTTTTTTGATTCTCTTATCAATTATTTAGTCTTTAAAATGTAAAAAATGTCCATCACAATTTCCCAGCGCTTAAGGTGACATCTCCAAATTCCTTGATTTGATCAATTCACAGTGCAAAAAAACCAAGAGTTTTTATATTTGCAATGAAATAAAAAGGGGCAACTGTTCATATTGCGAGATTGCAAACATTGAATGTTTGTCAACATGGCTTGATAAATAATAATAATTTTAAAAAATTATCAAATATTTACTTTTTTTTCAGTTTATTTTCTGTCAATCAGTTGACTGACTAATTGCTTCAGCACTAATGTTGACGCAACAGCACTGTTGCAGCGCAGTCCCAGTCCTTGAACAAAAATGCATTAATTCTTCCATTATTCACCAAGCTTCCTCCTGGAAGTAAAGAGTATCAACCTGGCTTCATGCTTGCATGGTCTTTACCATACTGCCTGCTCTAAAAGCGCATACACGTATTTCCTTGATGCAGGGTTCTCCATGGTCCAAAGGGCACATATTCCCCACAGCACAACACAGTGAAAAAAACAAAACGCTGCAAACAGAAAAACTAACCAACCAGGTAAAATAGAGCTGGGCTCTTACTGGGGATGCTCCTTCTGAGCACCTAATGAAGCCAGTAGTGTAAGTCTTTTCTTATTACAGCTAATGGTTTGTTTATATGGTTATTTCATCCCAGGCTTACAAAAGTGTCGCATCAATTGTTATTGTAATCAGTATTACTATAACATCATTCTCAGCATGTCGAGATAAGCAGCATTATATCCATGTTCTTCCATCTAACAATGAAAATTAGGGCACAAACATGCATTTGCACAAATTATTGTTGTTTTTGTTCAGACATGTAGGTGTATGTCTGTTTGTGTACATACAGTATATGTGTATATGTATGTGTGTGTGTGTGTGTGTGTGTGTGTGTGTGTGTGTGTGTGTGTGTGTTGTCTCCCTCCTCCTGAGCCGCAGGTTTGGGCTATTTTCCCAGACATGTGTTAGACAGACAGAGGGAGGCAGATGCTTTCCTGTCCTCCCAGAGGAGACGGCAACACATGTGGAGAGTAGCTAGGCTGGTCATATTAAACACACCATGTGCACCCTGCATGTGACTGTGTGTGCACCAGTGTGTGTGTGTCTGTGTGTACTAGTGTGTGTGTGTGTGTGTGTGTGTGGCCTAAAAACAAGCATAGAGTGAGACATCTAGTGGCAAATGCACAGTACTTCAATAATGATAGAAATCTGTCTTGCAAACTATGACTTATTATACTTTTAAACAATAATAAAAACATATTTAATCTCCGATCTGCCAGATACAATTTTTATGGGGAGAAAAATGTATTATTTTTTTTCTATAGCTTGTTTTTTATTTGCTTTTACAGCATGCACTTGTGTGTGTGCGTGCGTGTGTGTTTGTGCATATCTGTGTGTTTGTGTTTGTCAGATTGTGGATATTGCTGCACTATGATACCATCTTTCCTGCTGTCATAACAATAGATCTTGCAGTTGATGGTGATGTATCATCTGTCAAACTATCAGTGCCGGGACATGGTCCGCTGGTCCCATGAGGCTGCAGACATGATTCGCCACAGATTTTATGGCGGGTGTCTTCTTTCACCTCTGGAGTTGCCTCTGGACTGCTGGGCTGTCTGTTTTCGCCAGCCTCTGCAGACTGTTGTATTAACCTTGCACTGCTAAGCGCTGATTATTTGTGCAGTGGATATTCAGGATCTATGAGCAGCATGGTAAAGCTTATCTCAATTAATCTAATGGCTCGGTAATCAAGACATCTGCACACAAGTACACAGGCTTCGGCAATCCTTCCATGGTTATTAGTAGCAAATCATCAGGCTTTTACATTGTGGATCAACATCAAATTCTGGTTCATTCCGTTATTACTACAAAGTCCAGCATGCAATAAATCAACTCTAGCCACAAGTTTTGTATATTATAAACTTCAAAAACCTGAGGATATTTGGTTGTTCACTATATGACATGGAGACAAACGGTACTCATGATGAGAAACTCTGGGCTTCAGAATATCACAAACGTTTTCTGGTTGTAATTTACCACCAAACCACACACGTTCCATGCTTTAAACACCTGTCCCTGTTCACATGTGCACGGGTACCAAGGTTACAACAGAGATAAACAGGTTTTATGATGCATGCTGCCTGTTTGAGCCTCTTCTCAAATCTCCAGCCTCTTTGTTACTACTAAGCTGGGAGGCGGAACCTGCCAGTGGAGTAGCAGACAGGAGATTAAGACCTGAATCAAAAAGCAGATTAATGGACCTATGTGTGTGTGTGTGTGTGTGTGTGTGTGTGTGTGTGTGTGTGCGCGTGTGTGGGTGAATGTGCGTTTCTATGTGTATGTGTGTGTATGTGTGTGCTTTTAACCCCAAGAGATCATCTAATTTAGAAAATATGTTTATAGCATATGCACTTTGCATGTTGCAATTTCTCAGCAGCCTTTATCAGTGATTAAATACACATACGAGTGACCACTTCAAACAACACACACTCTCCCAAAATTTCACTCAGCTTTGTAAGCAGATGCAAAATAATCTCCAGGTCCTGACAAGGCTGTGATCCAGCAGATAGTTTCATTTCAACATTGCAACAACAATGTGAAAGGTTGTTGGGGGCACCAATGTGTCACCCCTGAGCATATACCTCCTGGTGGGTGCCTCAAACCCTCCCCTCACACTCCGAATTTGTGTGCCGACGCCGTCGTATTGCAGACTGGTCTCTGTAATCATCCCCAAGTGATCAGCAGGGATAACATCAAGTAAAGCTAGCTCTGCAGGATGTCACTAACAACAAGTTTACCACTGAAATTGGGAGATAGAGTATAAACAAAGGCACACCTTGAATTCAAATCCCTCCGCGGATGCTGTGATAATTCAGTTCAACTCCACTGAACAAGAATATTGATTGTGTCAGAGTGCTTAAAGTTTATCCATAAAGGAAAGTGTTATTGCAACTTTGTTTTATCTATAGTTTTGAGCATTATTCCTATCAGTTATGATAACGTTGTACTCAGCAAAGTAATGCACCTTTTCCTCAGTAGACATTTTGACATGTAACAGCAGAAAAAGCTCAGGTGAAATCAATAACATTAATATCGACTACAGATTAGCAGTCTAAGGGTCTTGCTATTGCAGATGCTTGGTCACTGGAATGATTTAGTGAGACATTTAATGGAACTGAGCATCATTAATGTTATTAGTTCCGCCAGCACTTTTGCCACCACAAGTGAAAATATCTGCCGTGAAAAATGTCTGTTGCTGAGATCCGAGAACATGATGCCATTGCTGCAATGTAGTCCAAGGAAATGAAAGAAAGGCAAGTAACAAAAAAACCACAAAGCAGTAAGATGATCTGATCAGCTGTAAACAAGGTTAAGCAAGATTATCTAAACCGTTTTATTTGGAGGTAAAACCAGAAGTCATTGTCTCAACAATGTCAGTGGTATTTCCTCACTGTAAAAGAAAACTGAAAAGAAACGACGACTAAAATGGTAGGTCAAAGTTGAACCTGGAGGTCATTCTGTAAACTGTGACAGATCTTTACAATGGACAGTTCGGGTGGTAATTTTAGTGTTTGCCTCTTTTCTCTCCATTTTCTTTCTAACCTGTCAAATGGTTCACCTCGGCCTTTGTTTAAAACCGGTTAAACCATTTGATGTCATGTTTCTTACCTTGTCTAACCTTTACCAAATATCTTGGTGAGTACGTGTTGTTATGACCAATAGGAATGAAGGAGAAAATTAGAATTGGTTATGTGAAATGACCCGGAAATTTCCCCTTTCCCTCCTGTGATTTAGTATTGCCATTTCATAAAGCTGGAGGACTCACAAGAGACAGATTTTAACAAGAATGGTAAAGCTCTAAAAGCACTGGGTCCTACATTTCCCATAATGCAGCTCAAGAGCATCTTTTATTTCATTACAACCTCAGGGTTATTTTTTCTCCCCCCAGAGTCACAGATGACATTTGACATCTGTTGTCACAGGCTGAGTAGCACTCCTCATGTTGAGTAAACTGAGCCTCGTGTAAAATGGGTGGAATGGCCCTTTAAACAGAACACAAAGCATAAAACCACATCTGCAGTTTTGCTACCACAGCACAAAAAAATAGGACTACAGACAAAAATAAATAAAAAGTTTAAACACGTTCATGAGTTTTTAATTGTGACATTAACACAAAGAGAATTACACTGAATTATGTTCTGAATATGGTGCAACCAGGAAGTAATTCTCTTAATCCAAATAAACACTGGACCTGAGAGCGAAGGCTAGGACTCATTAATCCATCCTCAATCCCTCTATATGACACCAGAGTAGACACTGTTGTCAGATCTGGTGCCGCTATTAAGCGTGAGGCTTTCCATCTGTGTTTCTGAGCTTGTACTTGTGCGAGGTGCACGCCTGATTTTATTCATCGACTGTAGATCACTGTGAATAACGGAAATATCTGTCCCACTGTCAAACCTGGCAGACGGATGAACAGGATGTGGAGACCGACTGGTGCTGACAGAGCTGAAGATAAAGGGAAGGAAACAACAGGATTTATAACGGGATGAGGATTTAGAAATTAACCAGCCTGTTTTCAAATGGGTTGTCATTTTTAGAGGAGATGGGGCATTGATTTCAAGTTGTAAAAAATAAATAAATAAATAAATAAATAAATAAATAAAAAGGAAACGGGGTGTGAATTGATCACCATAAAAATCTCTGCCACATATGGAAAGCAGATCAGCAGCTTAAACTCGTGAACATTATGTTAAATATATTGAAAAAAAAATGTCCACATCTGCGTACGAGCATGTGTTTACAAACATATTCCTGCCCAGAAAACAAGCTAAAATGAAGAGACACTCATATGTTTTCCATCTGCTTTGTCCTTGACTTGTCCCAGGAAAAGAGAAGAGATTTTCCCCTATTTGTTACTCTAGAGACAGCAACTGGCTGTGACTACAGCAGAATTTAAAACAGTAAATAAGGAGGTAATGGGCTTTGAGCCTACTGTCATCTCCAGTCTAGCTCTGGCTATCACCCAGGATATTAGCAGATAAATCTGAATGGCTTCCATCTGAGGCAGTGCACAGTGGTTATTGATCAGACAGAGTGGGGGGAGAGGAGCAGAGTTTATTAATTAGGGATTGACAGCCAATTCCCTCTTCTTATTCACAGACAGGACAGCTTGGGAATCCTGATGAGCTGTGCCCTCTATGCATTTGTCAACGCTCAGTTCCATGCTGCCTGCAAACACAATAACACTGCACCGCTACAAGAATACACAGAGGGAATTGGACCGATGACCCTGCTCAGTGTTCATATGGTGTAAACCTGGGCACAAAAAAGAGATCAGCTGGTTATTCAGGTGTAAAATGACCAACCAACCCCCTGCTCAGATTTTCTTGGCCTTTAGTGCTGGATGACCCTGTGAATGTTGGCATGATGTTATCACTTTCACTACCTCCTTTAGTTTCAAGATATCAAGCTTCCGAATGCTCTTGTAGTAGAATTTAGTTGCTTCTTCAAAATATATATATTTTTTTAGTTTATTCCATCTTTCTCTCCATTCTCAGTGACTTTCCTCCTCTCTGTTCTGATGGCTATATGAATGTCTTAATGGCTGTTCTCCAGCAGCTCTGCTTCTCCTCCCTAAACTTGACTCTAATAGGATACAGGGCTTTTCCACTGATTGGGTTGCTAGAGAATAAAATTGGCTCTTAACTGTACCTCAGTGCTGAGCGGCACCCTAATCCAGCCACCCCAGGCTGCCAGGCTCCGTTGTTCTCCCTCAGCTCTCCCGTATGCTCTGATACGGATCTGATCCCCTGCACAATTTCATGCCTGCTTTGCCCTCTTCTCCTGCAGCAAAGCATCAATTACCCTCATAAAACAAATTCTGCCCCCTTCAGAAGCTTCAGCCAAACGCCTAACCCCCCTCAACTCCCATATCTTCACAGCGGCCAAATAGCCATAACTCTCTTTAAACTTCGAGCTTGTTGTGGAACTCTCAGCACATTTTAAGCATGTACGTTTATGAGCATCACAACAATAAATGCCACAAGGACTAAACACAACTTCAACCGAACAACTTCTACCATCCATTCAAGCACATATCAAATCCTTGAATGGATGGTAGATGATGCACGTCTGCACAAACACACATTTACACAAATACCCTTGACGAAAGGAGAGATTTTTTTTTTTTTTTCATTTATCCACATACATATAAGAGGGAAGCACTACATTTCAATTCAGGTCTCGGAAACCAGACTGTGCAGCAGGGCGACTCACTTACTCCCTGACCCTTGACTTCCATCTCTGCCAGGCTAATCCCAGGTTAATGACTAGGCCAAAGAACGTCAGGAGGGGACATAACGGTCATCTTAAACACATAGCCACACACACACTCATGAACCGAGGCAAAACTGCTGTACTTGAAAACACTGTCGATTCAAATAAAATAAAACAAATCTCTCTTTCAGTATTTTAGTGGTAGAACTGTATCTCACAATGGTGGAGGAAAAACTCCTTTACAGTACAGTCCTTTACAGTGTTAACTGTAACTCTGTTACAAGTAAAAGGTCTGCGTAGTATTAGCAAAATGTACTTACATTATCAAAACTACGGCTACTCACTCTCCAATGTTCCCTTTGACAAATATATTATGTATATGACATCATTAGATTGTTAATACTGATGCTTCAATCTGTATTCAGCCTTTTACTGCAGCGGTTTAGGTCCAGTCCTCGACCGAAGAGTCTGCCCCCTCCAAATGGTCACAAGATAAATCTGAAGGGTTGTGAGATGATTAAGGGGGTAGGAAGAAGAAACAAGTTACACTACAAAATTTCTTTACAAACATTTTTGGACTTTAATCTTTGCTTTTTTTGTGGACGTATTTGAAAAGTTGTTTAAATGAAGCATTCTGAGAAATCTAGAGGGGACATTTCTCTTTCGTATAGACATCTGAAACAAGGGGCCACAGGTAGTCACTGCTTTTTTTGTAATCGGGAGCCACACTTTGCGGTGTGTTTATTTTTGTTTTATCTTATATTATTTAAATTGTATGTACCACTGAGGAGACACACTACATTTTGTTTTATAATGTTTCTTTAATCAAAAACTTCAGTCGGAAACGTAGTGGAGTAAAAAAGTACTATTCAGATCTGAGATGTTGTGGTGTAGAAATATCAAGTAGCATTAGAAGGAAATACTCATGTAAAATACCTTACATCAGACTTAAGTGTGTTAATGTTTTTAGTTGCTTGTGCAGGCGACTTTTTCTCTCTCGTTCTCTTACACACATCAACATGCACAAACCAAACACTAACAATTTATCTAGCTGTTCTCTGAACACTTGCTCACATCTCAACAGTTCACCGGAGTCCCTGCCATAGATTTACAGAATCGCTCTCCAAGGAATATATCGACTGTGTATCAAGGTCAATGGTAATTCATTACCTGCTCTCATTTAAACAATCTAGCTGCAGTTAGTGCCTAAAAATTAAGAACTTAACATTTTTCAAAGCACTCATTTGGTAAAGGTTTTCTTTTAGGTGTCTGTTAATGACTTATTGAGCATTTTCTTTCATGAGTTAATTAGCATTCAAATACAGAAGGTACTTAATTTCAAAGCAATTATCGTGTGATTGGCTGGCCCACATGAAAAAGTTGCCTGCTCCCCATTCTGTTAAACCCTTGTGGATTTCTGTATGAACTGATTTACCTGTGTGTATGTGTGTCTAGATGTGTGTGCCTTGGCGTGCCTATGTGCTCTGTTTGTTGACACAGTGTTCGGTGTGTGTATATGTGTGTGTTTGTGTATGTAAGTACAAAAATACCTTATACCCTTGACTGCTTATAAGCAGGTCCTTGACTGTTTTATATTCTCTCAGTCAAGCAGGCAGATACCAAGTAGCAGGTGGACAACATCTGCTGTGCAAAGTGAGGCTCTAAATGGAAGGAAACATTGCAAACACAAGGTATTCCATCAATATAATTACTTTCACACAGATGCACATGAGCACACACACACACACACACACACACACACACACACACACACACACACACACACACACACACACACACGCTAACATTGTGGATGTATAACATTAGGCCTTCAGAGGGCTCTGGGATCATGATCTTTCTTGTAGTGGGGAAGAGATAAACAGGAAATGCTTCCTGCAGCAGTCAGCTACTTCGTCCTATCAGCCTCTGCTCGGCATTTATCTACAAAGAATCCTGTGCACACATGCTGGAAATGCCTTGAGATTTCAGAAGTTAATTACAGCATCAAATTAAGTGCATGACAAGTGCCAATAGAAGGCCATTGGAAGGGTCTTTAATCCGCTCTGCTCCCCGGACTCTGCTCCACAGCACCTCAAGCGCCACCTCAGCCACTGTTTACCAAATTAAAAATAATCCCAGCTGTAGAAGGCAATCAACAAGCGCGTGGATTTACACGACTCCATCCCCCTCACTTGTTTGTTTGCGTGTTATTGAAAGGAAAGTGATGCATGATTTAATTGAATGAGGTCCCTTTTTGCAGCCAGTTTAAGGGGTAAATTTGATTGCAGTTTTAATTAACCAGCATAGTTCACCCCTTTCATTGGTCCAAGGGATTACAATTATGAACACAATGAAGCAGCAGTTGTGCGGTGATTTGGTCATTTGTACTCAAGTGGGGTTGTTCAGCTGTGCCTTTAAAGATGCCGGAGCCATTCACACACACAGTGAAGGTGGCTGCAGTGGGAATTTAGGGGCACTTTTAATCCAGGATACGAAGTCGTGCAGTTCAATATATGTGCAGAGCCACAAGTTGGAAAAATAATTTGCTGTGCCGCTGAGAAAGGAGTAAGTTTGTGTTAACTAATTTACTGTCTTTCACCCGTTGTTCAGTTAATCATACAGAGAAATTATTACTATTATCATTATTATTATTATTAACAGAAATGTTGTTGACAAGAAAATTCCACAAGGCACCTTTAAGATGAGGATTTCTTGGAAAGAGTCATAGCTGTAGCCTCCGCCACTTTTTTTTCAGTTTGCAGTTCACATAGTCCGTCTTAAATTCATATACATTTTCTTAAGCACTTCAAGATCCAGTCATCACTAAAGCGTACATCATACAAGACAGCCAGTAAAAACAAAACTAATATCATCAAAGTTGTCTTATTGATATTCAAGGCACATTGATTGATTCACTGCATTAAGTCATGCATTGAGTAACATGAAAGAAAACCTTAAATTTGCCTAGCTGCCGATAGCTATCAGGAGCCTTTGAGCTGAGACACCACGGCAGTATTTTCTTAATCCTACAAAGTGTTCATTGATTTTCTTTTTTAAAATAACTGATAAGCACTGATATTTAATCATTTTGAATAGACCAGTCCTTCAAACTCTTTTCATAGTTTTATAAGTTGAATTTGCTGAATCTCTGGTGAGCATTTGATTAATGTGCAATGTAAAAATAAAAAAGTGCAAAAAACATCAATACCCAGAAAATTATAGTCAGATTAAAAACATGGATTCATTGTGAAAATATATGTAAAGGTGTAGTTTAAGTTACGCAACATGACAAAATATATCTTTCCTTTGTCATATTGTTTTTCCAATTATACATTTTTAAACATATTATTAACAGTGTTTTTGACAGTGCAATATATTGCCACAATAATATGTGATTTTTGTAAAATTACAAAAAATGTTGTTTAGTTTAGTCAATAAATACTCTTATGGTTAGTTTTGCTAAAATTACTGCAGCCTGCTCTTTTTGGAAATAAATTAGATGTCACATGATACGTTTATGAACTATTCATAAAGTCTAACATTTGATTGTGTGGTCAGTTATGGTTGACTACTATGAAAGCTTGTCACTGCAGTAACAGCAGTTACATAACCTTAAGAAAATTAGAAAGTTAAGCATCATATGTGTGCTTTGTGTTATTCTAATAAGTTTAATTTTATGAATTTGTTTGAGATCAAATATTTATTCATCATTTATTACTGGAAACTTATATATTATATATTCATATATGGTGAATTATATGCTTCCCTGCAGACAGACTGTACATTTTTTCATGTTAGTTCAGTTGACCTGATGTGTGCACACTAAAAGACTGTAGTTTTAAGTTTGGATTAAGCTTACACTGTCTTTATTTTAAACATAATTAATGCCAAATAATAGTTCTTAACGGGAAATTTAGCAGGAATATATTAGGAATTCGCAGATGTGTAAAGCAATATATCACTCCTCCTCCTATTCCATGTGTCGTCTTGATGCACACAGGTTTGAAATAGTAAAAGACAAAGTAAGTCAAGTATGCTACAGTGTCCTGAGCTGTATTGGCTCGCCAATTCCTTGTGCAGATGAAACACTACCAGAGTCCTTAGTAATTTCACCACCTGGATTTTATCTCAACAGAGCTAATAGGAAGCTTCCTTCCTATCTGAGCTGTGGCCAGCCAAACCCTCTGTTCTCTGCATCTCCTTCTTTATCTTGTTCTTTTAACAGAGGAGGGATATGGAGGATGATGGTGGTGTAACTTGGTTCCAAGGCCACTGATCTTGATTCCTAAGTGATATTGCCCCATTAAGATTGTAGTTTGCTGGGCAGGGTGTTAATGTGACTCATTAGACAAACAGTCAGTTTATAGCGCTGGTTTTAACAATCATTGCCACTTATCAGATGAACCATAGGTTTGGTGACACATAGGAACAAAAAGAAAGACATGTTACGTCGTTCAGTAATTTTCCACGTTCTCTGGTTGAAGTATTTGTCATCATAAGGACAATTAGCTCATTAACATAGATATCACAACACAAATATGTCCATACACAAGGTTGTGATATTCACCTTTATGTGTTACTCTTAAAAGACTTAGATCAAATAACATTAAAATAATCTTCTGTCAGATTACACATTTGGAGTCCCTACATGCAAGAACAATCAATATCCTGTAGAACTATCACGTGCGCTTACACCTTACTAAATGCTCAACAGACGATGCTCAAGCAGTGACCTCTTTCTATTTCTGCCAGTGCTGCTCACACCAATACATGGACAAGAGGGTGTGGCAGACACAGAGAGACCCCCCCCCCTCCTTCCCCCCTCTCTCACCCCTCCCATACTGTAAATGAGCAGCACTGGTTTAGATCAGCTCCTCCTGGCCAAATGGGTTGTGTCAGCTCACAGAGAGCATCATCATCACGCTGCTTAGTTTAGACTGGCACTCCGCTGGGAGGAGCAAGCTAATGCATTACAATCTGCAGACACACATACAGCATACACACAAACACACACACACACACCATACACACAAACACACACCATACACACACACACACACACACACAATACACACAAACACACACACCATACACACAAACACACACACACACACACACACACACACACACACAGAGTAATGAGATTCAACACATCAGAGACAGAGGTCGCTCGAGAGAGGTGGACAGAGGTTGGACAGAATTTAGATAAACTGAAGAATAAAGTCAAGAGACGGGTGAATTACCTCAAGACCTCGCTCAGCTCAATTGCATCGCCTTACACACACAAATGTGCACTCACTGTGAACACTGAGGAACAAATGCAACATGTTCCTTCATGCAAGGAATACAGCAACATGTTTTGGCACACATTTACTTTTATGCCCTGCGTCTCATTCTGTCTGTACAGTTTTGTGATACGGCACAGGGCCCTGGTGACCATGTGAGTTTAATGCCACACTGATGAGGTCAAAGAGAGAGGGGAGTCAGGTTAATTGGGAGCTGCTCAGGAAATCTCAGGTTGAATGATGATCACAAATCCTCCAAATGTTAACGGGGAAAATAGGATAAATATAGCTTTCAGTTCAGCTGAATGGGAATGTGGAGCAGAGTGACGACAGAAAAAAATCCTCCCAGGAGATGGTATCTCTCAGAATTAGGTTATGATAGTGTACTAGATAGAAGAAGGGACAATTATCACATCTCCTCCCGTCCAACCACACTCAGTCATTGATAAGACACCCTGTAGGCTCTGAGTATTGTCACCATTCACTGATGTTGATGTAACTGAGTGATTTTGTGCATGTGTGTGTGTGTGTGTGTGTGTGTGTGTGTGCGTGTGTGCGTGTGTGTGTGTCAGAGGAGAAAGTACTGAGGAAGGCGTGAGAGAATGAGGTAACCAATCCTGTAAAATACAACACGATAGTTGGTAAGGAGAGCATAAAATTTGTTTGCGACTCAAAATGTAAAAAAAAAAAAAAATAGAAAAATGTGATAAAAAAAAACCTAAAAACCTATAGGAAAATAGCTAGCTGTAAAATCCTACTGTTAATTAAAGCCTAGTTAATTGCACAAACACACACATGGAAAAAAAGAATAACAACACAGAGTTAAGTTAGTTCAACAAACTAGGACTATAACACAAAGCAGAGCAATAAAAAGAGAGACAGAGGACACAATGTTTTAGATAAAAAGCAACAAAGCAAACATGAACGATTAAATCAAAAGATTTAAGCTTTTTCTGGGTTCTTGTTGATGTTTGATATGTTATGAGGTTTTATTGATATTTGTAACTTCATGTGTGTCTCTGTTATAGTTGTGGAATGTGTCATTTATGTCGTCTTTTTCCTTTCCAAACCCTGAGTTACTTAAAAAGAAGAAAGAGATTGTGATCTGGGCAGAGAAAATAAATGGCTATAGCTCAAAATGTTAATGTTTTTTTTTTTTTTTTTTTTTTTTTTTATGTATCTCTCCATACAGGCGGAGCGAAGAAAATGGCAGAGGAGCCCTGAGAGACTTCACACCTTGGTCAAAGGCCCCCTCCTGGGATGAAGGCATTGGGAATTCCTTCCACTGAGCTGAGAAATGCTTGATTTGCAACAACCAAATTTAAAAAAAAAAAAAAAAACCCACCCTGTCTATGACTCCTCCATTTTTATACAGGAAAAGATTAATAATTAAAGATAAATAAAAGGTTAAATTGGTCCAACTCATTACAACAAATAAAACAGAGACAATCACAGAAACGAAAGAATGAGACAAACAGCTACAGACACTACGGAGAGGACTAAGGTGTAGTAGAGAGAGTCAGTGGTTTATGTGGGTTACATCAGTGGTCACAGGTGTCATCTAGTGTTCATATGTCTGTTTGAGGTATGTAATAGAGCCTGTTGCTCTGATGTGATATTGGATCTAGTTTTATAGGCCAGTGCTGTGATAAGTGCAGGTGAAATTGATCTAGTGATGCACTCCTGCCTTATGTCGGGTCTTGGAAGTAGAGCAGTAAATGTTGGAGGAGTTATTATTTGTATCTGAAAATAAAATGCAATGGCTAGGTTAAGAATATTTGCATGTAGATGAGTGTTTTCGACAGTATGGGTAAGATATGGTCTGATCGTAAACATACAATTTCTAGTTTAGCTTGTTCTTTAAATCATGAATGTGACTAAGTAAGACTGTGAAACACTGAATGCTCCAACTTAAATTCTAGGTATCGGTAATGGTTAGTGTTTCATTTGCAGTCAAGTTGGCTTCCTTCTCTAATGCCATTGATTTGATTATTTTTCCTCCAGACTGGACCCATTAGACAGAGGACTTCCACCTTGTCTGAAAGCCATAACTGCAGCTGTACTTGCACTAATCCGATGATATTGTTCTAGGTTCTTTACTCAGAGACATAGTCACACACGATGCACTCACTCTGATTACCAGCGAGGCACACGCAGGCATGTGACAGTGACTAGAGACAGTAAAAGTAAAATACGTACCAACACTCACTGCTCTACACATTACAGTCGAAAAAATGTTCTTTTCTTAACCCAGCTACAGTATTGGAGGTTGGTGTAACTGCATGATGATGGCGTAACTGCATGGATGTCATTTCATGTCAAGCCTCATCCTGACCCTTCAGAAACTCTTCCTTCCAACTTTGATCTTGTTTTCTACACTGATGACTCTGCTTACAGGCGATGGAGTGCCGTACGCAGGGTGTGTAATTTGTGATAATTTTTCAATTATTGAAAGCACTGCCCTGCCAGAGAGTGCCAGCGGAAAAAATGCCCTGAAACCCCGCTGGTCAAAACTGCAACATGTTCTGCTTATCAACAAGTGCGAGAACCGTCCCACTCGAGTCCACGCATCGCACTGTAAGAAGACGCCTCAGCATTGTCTACGGAGCCTAGAATGTTGGCTGCATCAGTTTTAAAGGACCTCCCCTCCTTAAGGACAGTGTAGATGTACAATATCCACAATGTCAACCATCTGTAGGGTTGTACAGAGAAATCTACAGACATCACAAACAAGACCTCTCAGTAAACCAAGAGAGAAAAGCACCTAATGCTTCTGAACAACTGCCCTCATTAGCAAAAAACAGTTGCTGATAATAGCCCAAATCCTAAGGACTGTTAAATGTGTGGATTCATCCCATATAACACTCCCACTGATGGCTTTGACATTTACTTCTTGTGACCAGCGTTTGAGTAATTCTGCAGCTTCTGGGTGAGCCAACCTTACGGACAGCACTCATTACAAAATAGCCTGTTGTGTAACCTTACAACAGCTATGCAGGAAACAACTACACACAGCAATACAACCTAGGTCTACATTGCCATGAGAGCTGGCACATCATAAAGGAGCATTTTCACTCTGTAATACTGCAAATTTTACTTACTTTAAACCTGCAACTTTTAACCCTAACCAAAACAGTAAAGCTGTAGGCTGCAAAACCATAATAATGTGAAAGACACTACGATGAACTGCAGAGTCACTTGAAAATTATCAGTGGGTTCATCACTATGGGTGACATTTACATATCTGACACAGAGTCATTTGAGCAGTACTGAACAGTGCAGCTTTAGGGATTTGAACATTTGACCGCTGGCAATTTTGTTTTTCACTTAAGTAACCTTTTAACTGAAGTTGTGTGTTTCACCACAGTTGAGTTCAAATCCATTAAAGCAAAAATGTTCTCAATTTTCCATAAGCATCGGAAACGCACAGCTGCAAAGCCATTTGCAGTAAAGGGTCAATCAGCAAAGAAGATAAGCGTAATTTAGTTTTACTTTGCTTGTGCACTTTATTTTATGGCTTCCAGTTGTGCCACTTTCATCCATTTAGAACCCTGTCCTGGCCTAAATGTTAGTCATAGAAGTTTATTTCCAAAATACTCTCTTTTCTAAAAGGGTAAATTAACTTTTAATCTGAGTTCATTTTAATATAGTATTTATTTCTACCCTTTTCAAACTATAATTTTAGTTCTGCTACAGGGCTTCTATTATTCTCTCCACTACTGGATATGGTCATTTATTTATACAAAATGTTTTCAGGCACTTACACTATAGTCAAAGGACAAAGGTGCATATAGACATTTCAGTGAATACTATGCAAATGGGAGTTCTTCTCCTTAGATCAGCTGAAACCGACAAGTGCTGCTGTTACTGCATTTTCACAGAATCGTTTATATGAATTTCTGCCCTCTGTTCTCCAGCTCAGAGCCTCCTGTGTGTGAGAAACACCAGGAAACACTGTCTGCACCGTTTCCCGCCGGAGACCTTATCTGTGAGAGGTGTTTGTGTAATGGCGTTTTCCAGTGTGGTCCTGCAGGTCACACTGTCTGCAGCAAACCGAGAAAAAGCAACCGAGAGAGAGACGGAGAGAGAGGACGGGGACAAAGGAAACAGAATTATGAATTGTAGGTTATTGGCCTTATCACGCCTTATATGCTGCCTCTTCTGTACAATGCCTTTCCGCTGGGTTGTGTTACTGAGGCGTAGACTTAACTGAAGGCAGGAATACAGAAAAATATTTTAAAAAAAATTGAGCCACATCACACCGTTGTATGATTTTTTTTTGTTGTTGTTGTTGTCGTGTTAGAAATTGTACATCAATTCAGATCTCAGCAGCTTCAGTTTTTCTTTTCTCTCTCACTGCATATCCCACAAACACACATACACACACACACACACACACACACACACACACACACACACACACACTCTCACATTCACACACACAAAATGTACAATTTTTTAGAATACTTCCCACATCTCTCCACCCACATTCCTTTCCACACAGAGATAGCAGCACATGTATAATTGCAGTGTGCAACAGTGCGCACCTTAGAGGAAATAATTACCAGCATAAAAAGAGCAATTACTAACCTGGCAGAGAGTTGCAGTGGATTTTAATGCTTCTGCCAGTAACGTCTGCTCACATACCGCTCTTTGTTTGTTTGACTAATGGTTTCTTTTGAAGGATAAACAAGCCACATTTACCAATACTAAAATGCTGTCTGTTTTGCACACACATTTAGACGTAAAACAGGTTCTGTGACAATCAGAGTGAGCAGAGAATGCTGCACAGAGTCACAGGGCTGAAGGTTAATGTGAGTATGAATCATGTAACCAAACATTAAAGAGCTTTATAAGAACTGACTGTTGAGAGAGGCCTGCTTCAGTTCAATACTTGGTATCCAGTTTTGATTAGCTCGTGTGTCATTCCGATGCCTTTCATCTGTTATGAATAAACGCTTGCCAGACTGTCTGTCAGTGTAGGACAGTTATTCATTTTCTTCTTAAACGTCATTATGAGGGGATCACTAAAATGATAAGAAGACTGGAGTGAGTGAGTGGCTTTGTGATTTGAATTACAACTGCTTAGGTCTGTGTGCGGAAAATGAAAAGATGCATTAAGGCACATAGTCGCGTACACACACCATTAATGAAGAGAAAAGGGGAAATCACTTCAGAAAGTTTTTTTTTTTTTACTACTTCCGGGAAATCACTTTGTTAGAGAATTAATCACAGGGTGTTCTCTGTCTGCTTCAGAGAATATGACCTATCAAATACTATCAACTATCAAAGCCATTGCTCGTCCTGACTGGATCACAGTATTCACTAGTCATCGCACAACCATTGTCTCTGGACTTCAGCTGTCTGATTTTAAAGGACTGCTGCTGGGGATTATCATTTGGCATCATATCCCTTGTGTAATTGCACAGTATTGACTAATGCTAACTCACAGTCAAAGTAAGAATTGAAGGAATGAATAACAAGTCTTCAGCCGTCAGTGATAATTTACAAAAACTGAAGAGTAGCAGATCAATGAGCCTCACCACAGGCTAAACTAACAGATACCACCAGTAAACAGAGGAACCAAGCAGCTAGAAATCTAAAACCACTGAAACAATGTGCCACTGTCTAATAACTGGCCGATAATAAATGGTCTAAGTTTTAACTTATGGATTTATTAAGGGTTAATAAATAGTTTACTGATGATTTACAGATCAGTTATAGGTTATTAAGAAGAGCAACTTCTGGGTTGCCGGGTTGTTCTTAGTGTTGTTCTGGTAGAAAGGTGCATATGAAAATTAAATCATGCAAAAGACAAGGTTGAATTCATGCACACCGTCAGCATTGAACTTACACGAGACACAACATTTCAGTCCTGGACTCCATCAGGTATCAGATTTACAATATGAAACAGCATCAACAATCTTTCTACAAAACCTACAGGCTGTAACAACCAATCCAAAGAGGAACCACACCAATTACCACATCAGTAACTGATGAAAATAATGCATATAATGAGACATTACAACAATACATTTAACAACCTATAGAATAAAAAATGAAAGCTACATTTTTTTTTTTTGAATGCTCATAAAGATATGCAATGCAAAATAAATACATTTATGTTAGTAAGAAAAGATCAAATAGGGATATTAGAGGCAAATCAGACAATAACCAATCACAGTCTCATATCCATAATGAAAATATCTTCATAACCTTCATATCTTCATAACTTCATAAAGGACACTTGCTTCGTCTTTTTAGCTGTTCAGGTTCATCAGGTAGATCACTAGCTAGACGATTTGAACTCTGACCTTCTGGAAAAAGGCTGCAGGGCATCTCAACCACAGTCCATTTAACAATGTATTATCATTTACAGCTGCAGACCTGATGAATTAAAGGATTACAGAGAGCTTCTTCCCACTGGGTAATAGTACAGAGGGTGAGAAATGATTTTATCTCTCATACCATCAAACTGTGAAATGCTCATGATGAGTCTTTCCATATAAAAATTGGTGATGCTGCTTTAACTGCCGACGATTAGCATGTGCTCTAAGTTTTATGTTATCTTATCATTTCATGTACATTATTAATGTGAGCTTGTGTGGTGGGTTTTAGCATAATTAACTGCACTAGCTACATGGCTCAAGGGGTGGCTCGTCGAGTCCACCTCTGTGGTCCAGACTAAATATCTCAACAACTATAAGTTAGATTGAGATGACCTTTTGTAAAGACATTGATGATGTCCAGAGGAGGAAACCTTTCTCTTTTGCCACTAACAGGTCAAAGTTTTTACTTATCAATTAAAATATCTCAACATCTCCTACAGGGACTGATACATTTCTGTACAATCTGGCAATCACCTGACTCTTCCTCTAGCACCGCCATTAGGTTAATTGGAATTAAGTGAAATATACAAAATAACTAATGGATGGATTATCATGACATCTGGTTCAGTTCAGATCGCTTAAGCCCACATACCTGAAAAATAATGACATTCCCATCAGCCTCATCTGTAATTTGTGTTTAGTGCTAATTAGCAAATATCATGCTGCTAACACACTAAATTGAGATGGTTTACATGGAAAGCGGATACTTGCTGCACATCAGTACTGATAGCATGTTAGCATGCTGATGTTAGTGTTTAGCTCAAACCAATTGTGAGATAGTTTTGTCCAAGACTGCCATTAAAAAAAGTCACAACTGCATTCTATAAGTCATGAATAAAATGATTATTCAACCCTGTGTATTACAGTAACAGTGCGTGTGCTTTGAAGCGAGTCTTAGTTTGGCAGGGACGCCAGGCTTTAAATACAACAAGTGCACACCCATGATCACGTTCCCATGATTCAGCACGCTAACAGATTGCTCGCCTGGGTTAGGGAGCGATTAGCATCACTCCTGCTAGCGGTTTAAGTAACACAATCTGGTGTCTAATTTCAAACAGCTGTCTGCTCTGCCACAGGACAGGAGTGGGGGGCGGAGGGCCAGAAACACCTTGATGATTCATGGCCTGCGAAATGAAGATGAATATTTTATATGAACTGGCATTAAGAGGTTTCAACTCAGTCACCCAGATCAAACACAACAGCCTGGCAACCTAGTTCTCTACTGTCTGTCTGCGAGGCTGCCGGCTGTAACATGGTCAATTATATGGTGGGCTGCCTTATATGGTGGAGGTTTAATCTGCATGAGGAGTATTTCCACATACTGGAAATGAATGGCAAACTGATAAACTGATACCTATATTTTAATCAGTAATGCCTGGATGCATTTGAAAATGCTCTTTTTTAATAATTCATTTCATTTTTAACACATTCATATCTGCTCCTCAGAGTAGTGAAATATTTCATGTCATTGCCTGAAACAGTGTATCATTTCATTTTATTGCACAAATGAGAAATTGGATTAAATTTTTGCCTTGATTTAATGTCCTTAATCCCGTTAACTAATGTGGAGTGCGTGTGTTTATGGATGCATGCGTGTCAGCGTACATACATGCCACCCCACAGCATGCGTATGCCTCCATGTCTGTTCCCTCACTAACTAGGTTTGCAGGGGTAAATTGAGTGTGTGACTGCATATAATTCACTCTCAGAACAGCCCCATTTCCCTCTGCCCGCCTGCTTGGTCACACTGATTCAATGCACCAGTAGCAGCACAAAAATCCATACCAATAAATTTCACCTCCAAGGGGTTGCATGTCCCATCAGCTGGGGATGCCCCCACCAGAAAACCAAACTATAGCTAGTTAGCCACAAGAAGCAAGCTGCAATCGCCCCTTGGTGATGATCTCAGAGTGCTTTTACCCCTTTTTTCATTATAGTTTATTGTTATGATTACTTAACCCGGGACAGTGCCTTCAGAACACATCCACACTCATCTGCCACTGTCATCAATGTTTTTATAATATGTTGTTAAATCATGGCAAACCCACAGGGCTGACTGCGTTGGTCATCTCATTTGGTCTGTAATGGCCAAACGCTGTCTCCATGATTGATTCTGCTTATTTGACGTGCATCTCGACAAGGGTCACGGGCAAGGCTTAGATCGGCTACAGCAGTCAGACTTCAATACTCTGATGTGATGCATGCACCATTTCTACAAGTAACAATCTGGATTTTATACATAACAGTCCCTTCACACACCATTAACCTGCCCAGGGTCTTCATGTCATTATCGATTCACAAAGGCTACATGGGCTGTAAACGCTCCTGATGCCCTTCAGAGATATCACTCCTAATCATCGTGGGACACTCGAACGTGCAAGAAGAAAAGGCTTCTCTATTCAGAGAGGTACACTCTGATTGAGTTCATTCGTGTGTGTGTTTGTGTGTTTCATGCAAAAAAAATGGCGGCTGGTTGACAAAACCTCTCTGTTTTTACTGAAACACGGCCACATACTGCTTTCACACTGGAGAGCCACTGAGGAAAACAAAGACAGCCAAAGTGAGAGCTGAGTGGTTTAACAATCTGTCTCGACGGTTTGGCCACTTTTCAGATAGGAACCACAAGCACTCCCTCATCACTCCACTGAGATCCCTTAGAGCCCTCATTAATATTCACAGACGAGATTGTAGTTTAGCAAAACATTATCATTGCTGATTAACTGGGGATTGCAGCGAGAGCCAGATTTTCCCTGGCATTTCGATTCATGTTTTGATTTTGCAAGCATGTTGAACTTTGGATGCGGTGCCTCACCAAGGCACTAATTAATGCTAATGAGTCTAATTGCGCAGAGTGAGATAACAGCAGTGTCCCTTTCTTAAATTCCACAGTATGCCTGGCCAGACTTGTGTGCTGTACGCCACCTCCTGTCATAGGTGGAGCTATGGTGGAACAAGATGGGGATATAGCTCCATTACCAGTTGTTTGACATATAAAATTCTGTATTCTGCATTTATTTGGCTGCCGTTTATCCCATTCTCCAGTTGATCCAGTCCAATATTACGTAGTTTTGGCTCCTCACTTCATGCAAGACACATTTACTTATGTAAACTGTTATTTAGTTGGCTTTAGTGCACTAACAGTGTGATAAAACCCTTGTGAGGAGAAACCAGAAGCTATTGAAAATGAGAAAAGTGAAGGCAGGCCTCTTTTGCAGCAGCTTCACTGGTGCTACTCACTAATGGCAGAGCTGTTAGCAATGTTAGTCAGCCTATTACAATGGGTCTCATTCACCACCAATTCTTAAGAAGAAATTTCTTCTTAAAACCCACTTGCGCACTTTTTACAAAGATTCTGACATTCACCAATGTTTTCTTATTTGGGATTTGCTCTTAATTAAGAACAGAATCTACACACACTCAAGAGTACTTACGCACATTTGAGTGCTGACATGTTTGAGCAAAATTTTTGTTGTTTTACAAAGCATTATGGTCTTATAAATGACACTTCAGAACAACTAAAGTTCCTTTTGCATTTTGATTCCAGTGCTCCCTCTTTAGATTTTCATTTTGGCATTTTCTCAACTTTCCCTTACTGTATCTCTTTGTGACTTCTGTCTGTTTGCCCACGACCCTTCAGTCTCATGCCCTTTTGAGGGCATTTCGGGCGTTACCTACGCTAATTAGGGCCAACTGGCACACGCTTTCAATTAACAAGGAGATTGGCATTCATCAATCTATGAACACAGGTGCACACAATTCTGTGGTTTAAGAACATGTTCATGAATCTGACGTAGAGTTTCCTTAAGAACTTTCTTAAGAACAACTTAAGAAAATACTTAAGAAGATACTGGTGAATGAGGCCCAATGTTATCCACTGATTGTCAGTTTGACAATGTTGTTTTATGAGTTTTTGTTAAAAATATTACAGAGGATATATTTCAGTAGGAAATCACCAGTCCCGTCAAAGATCTGAATATCATTATTATGTTTTTACTTTTTAAAAGTCTTTGCTTGTTATTGTTAATTTGTAGTTTGAATCATCAGAAGTGTTTGTAGTATCCCAGCAGGTCCCGGATGTCAAAGTAACATCAGAAAGATGTTGGATAGACATTAAACTTTGGTTGAAAATGAAAATCAGGTTGATGCCAAAATCCACTGATAGCTAATTGCCATCGTGATGTTTAGCAGACGTGGGGTTTTGCTCATGACTAGAATGTCAGTGTTTTATATGTCAAGATGGCGTTGGCATGAGACTTTTGGAAGACATTGGACAGAAAAAAGACAAATATCAACATCAGCTGTCGTCAGTTTTCTACTTTGGCATTAGATGGTGTCCTGACATTAAATTTTGGTAACCTGACGTCACCATCTACATTCAACCAAATATCAACGTCTATCGTCCGTTGTTGGCCAGCTGCGTGCCTGCAGGAATTAATATAATATCGAAATGCCACTTCTCAGTGGCTAGGCTTGTTTATTCATGTATTTTCTATGAATTACATGACTACACTAACAAATAATCAAACCCCCACCAAGAAAAAAAAAACATCTCTGGCGCCGTCTATGCCTCTTGTGCTAACCATATACAGTTTATGGTGGTAAAAAACAGGTCTCTGAACTATGTTAACCTTTGTAGACATGACAGCATAATGACCTTTAACTTTGTGAATGGCTGTTGTTTTAGGCACGTCATTACCTTCAGAGAAATCAAGAAATATAGCAGAGTGGCGTCAAGCCCAGGAAGTGATATACTTGATAGATATCCAGGCATTTCATGTTGTCACTTGGTCACTAATGGACCAATAAACACAATGATGGGAGGAGATGGAAGATGGTCGAGTAAAAGTCTCGCTCTCGCTCTCTCTCTCTCTCTCTGTCTCTCTCTCTCTCACCCAGGAACATGGTCGACTGTTATCACGCCTAGCTTTAAATCCATATTCCTATTGTGGATGACATGCCTTGGGTCTCCCATTAAGGGTTGCTGAGCAATGACCCACCTAATAGTTAATGTATATGTTAAGCTGTTGTTAATATCTCCAGATAACATCAGCAGCAGCCTTATTAGATAAAACTATGAATGTTGAAAGTGGATGAGAATGCATGATAGTCTTAGCATTGGTACTGAAGTCCACTTGTCACATATTGATTCATGGTGAAAAAAAGGCAGAAGGAAAACTGTCTGTTCTATTCAATGAGGTTTGACCACGCTGAGGTGTGTGCCTTTATGCTTGTGTATTGTTGTGTGAGTGTGTGAGTAATGCAGCAAATTGTCCATTTGCAGTATATCCGATGGGCTCAGGGATGTCATTAGTCACAGCGTGCTCGTTCTCATTAAATGGCCCAGTCGCCATGGCAGCCCCACAAAGCCCCCACCCACACCCCCCACCCCCCAGCGCATGGAGAGTGACAGGCCAATTAGAGCAGGGCGCTGTGACATGCAGTCTGCTGTGATTACAGCTCTGAGGAGAGAGGAACCAAGCAGGGGACACCATACACCGGCAAGGTCCCAACAAGATCCATCTCCAAGCAAACACGATGAGCCGGGGCCCCTGGAGGTCATGTCAGCTCAGAGAGTGCGACATCCTCATCCCTCCATTACATGTGGCACCTGCCATCAAGGGCAGTTAGCTGCGATACCAGTGGAGAGCGCAGTACAAACTACACCACCCAGAGGGCTTTGGGCAAACATGAGACGCCGACAGGTTGACTGTCCTGCATTATTCTGTGTTGGAGATCTTCATCACCTGTCTCTCTCGCTCTCTCTCTCTCTCTCTCTCTCTCTCTCTCTCACACACACACACACACACACACACACACAGCTTTGCTATAATCCTCTCAAGTCTTGCATCTTTTGGGGAAGATACAAGTCATGGAGACGCAGCACGAGAGTAAAGAAAGTATTCTAATCTTGGCAGCGATGAGATGATAACAGAGAAGAGAAAGTGTGACAGGGGAATGTGGCATCGAACCTGTCAGCTCCTCTCTATAACGCATTCAAGCTAAAACAAACATGTATGAGGCAGTGACACGCAAAACAAGACATACAGTCATAATTGACACAAAAATACCTAATGTGATACTGAAAAAACAGTTTAAACATTTAAAGATATAAGATCATACACTGAACCATCACCAGCAAACACGTTGCAATAGAATAGAATCGAATTGAATAGAATAGAATAGAACCGATTAGAAAACATCTCCCCAAAAGGTTTATTTAGTAGCTGTTCTGGAGCTCAACTATCTCATTTCAGTCTCAATTTTTAAGGCAAATGGATTAGAAAAAAACTTAAATTGAAGAAACAACATTCAAACAACTCAATTAAAATGATCTGCTTACTAAATACTTCATGAATCTTGTGATGTGCGGGTGTTTTGAGAAGCAGTTTCCAAAGTCAAGAATGGATTTTCACCCTTGATAGAAAAGAGTAGAATAGCCAAATAAAATATTTTAAACTCAAGGTTTACTTGCTTGCTTTTTCCGGGGCTTTCAACCGGATCTCACAAGCCTCTTCAGTAAATGGAATTATCTCAGGACTCAAGTGAATAATTAAGTTACATGATAACAACCTTTCTTTATTTCAGGAGGAAATGAAAGGCCAGAGAAAGAGTTCAAGGAGTTCAGTACACATGAAAAAATCTTTAAAACCAAGTCCTCAAACTGGACTGACTATACTGAATCATCTGTGTTAGGAAAGGGTTTTGGTTACGGCAAATTAACGACAATTAAGGTATGGTTAGGTTTAGGCAACTAATATACCTGTCTCTACCCACCACCCTGAACCCCCCATAGGAATCAAGCTGTTGTCAGGCGGGAGCAAAGGAGGAAGTACTGTGTTATAGCTAAAAACTCCACAGAGAGAGGATGTACATTAGACTTTGCCATAGGAGATCATTTTCCACTCCTTGTTTCCTACCAATAGTCAGCGTTGGTCTCTGTCAATAAAGATCACAAGCGTTCCATAATCAGGTCGTTTAAAGGTCTAAACCTAACCAAACCTTAACCATAGGGGTGTCAGATCAGAAAAACAGGACTACGTGTCATTCTGAATGACAAAAACATATTGTCCGTCTATACTGTCTAATTTGAAAGACTCTTTGGACTTGCCTTTACCATCCCCTTTCATTATATGACCATCTGTTATCAAGTGACCAGAGTTTGGTGGTTAGGTCACATGATGACACCTGAGCCAGATCCACTCCCAGGAGCAAGCCATGGGACATGTTTGAACGCTTCAGAAAATGCAGGCTGGTGAACCTTAAGTTTAGACTATTACATCACAGACACATGTTTCTAATGTCAAGAATAAATGTGATAGAACACAATTGCTGAAAATCTGTACAGCATACGACACCTTCTGTCTTCAGACCCTTGAATATCAGCATATCTAAGATACAGGTATGTTCACATACAACATGGGGAAAAAATGAGTTCAGCTGCTGTAAGCCATGTCTGCTGCAAGTAGAAGAGTTAAATGCCACTTAAAGCTTTTTCTATGAGCCACAATAGCGAAAATAGAAAAAAGGGAGAAGAAAAGAGCACTCCGTCTGGGCAGATCGAGCCATTGGCCTCTCTCACTGCACATCTTTTGTGTTTCTGAGAGAATGGTTCGCTGCCTTTTCACAATAAAAACCATTGGGGAAAAAAAACCCACATAATTTTCTTCAGGCAGCACTGTCCTCCATTGCTTGCTGCTACATGAACAGCTTCACAAAAAAGCTGGAAATTCGCATTTTGGTCGCCTGTTGTGTATGAATTGCATTTCTCCTTGTACATAAACATACAGATTTTTTTTTTTTTTTTATTATTCTTTCATCCAAAAGGGGGCAGAGAGAACAAGGAAGAACAGAAAGGCTGTGACAGAGTAATGATTTAATTGATAGGTAAGGAGAAAAGAAAGTAAAGGCTGCGATTTCACATCTTCAGCTTTTCTCCAAATCACTGAGCCCAAACTATGACAAACAGTAGCAGGACAAAAAGTATGTAGGGGAGAGATTGTAATAGTATTTCAAAATAAAACACAGATGAATGTGAGGGTTCATGACAGAGTCCACCCCAATCTGACATGTTTTTCTTTGTCATGTTGATGATTAAGTGAAAAAATGGCTCCCTGGATACAGAGAGGTAAAAGAAAAAAAAAGCCCCCTCACCCCTCCTATAAATGACCCCCAGTCTGAAAGACATGTGTTTGTAGTTGTTTTGTGTCTCTTTGTGGTCATTTAGTGTTTTTTGACTGAGGTATATTACTTTCAAATAAGAAATATTAACAGTCACTTCATACAGGTGCTCTGTTCCCATAGGCCTGTTCGGTTAACAGTAAAGGAAAGATTGTGATTACACCTCATAACAAAGCAAACAGTAATAGTTGGTCTGTGGTCAGACACAGACTCTTGGGTGAAGGTCAGATTAATAGGTCACATTATACTCTCATCCACCACCTCGACCGCCACACCCTCATTTTCTCGTTTTTTGCCTCGCTACATAAAGGGAAAACTACTTCCTGCACTGACACTACAAATGTTCAGTGGAAGTGAACTATTTAAACTAGTTCAGGAATTTCCAAACTCAACATCATTCCTGGAGACAGTGAAGCGTTGGGTAGTTGGACCCTGCATACAGATAAACATCCACATATGAAGACTTCAGTTACCTTATAATATGCACAACATCAGTCGTAATGTTTGGTAACTTATTTCAGAATTGATATAAAGAACATCTCTCTCTTTTATCCCTCTGTTTCTTTCTGTCATTTGTTCTTTCTCCCTGAGAAAAGTGACTTAAATTTAAGATGACAGGACAAGGTGAGTGATGGGAGAAGAGGCTCTAAGTGACTTAAGAGTAAGAACTCCAAGAAAAAAAAAACAGAAAAGAGAGAGTAACACAAGCCTGGAGTGAGAGTTGTAAGAAATGTCTTTGAAGGAGGGAGTCTGGGGCTTTGAAAATGAAAGGAAAAGTGTAAAGACAGCGAGTGAAAGAGACAAAGAGAAAGAGAGGACAGTGGTTGAAGGGTTAAGGACGAAGTTGGAGTCTATGTGACAGTATCAAAGCCACAGGAGCAGCAGAGAAAAGCTGTTAACGGGAGCTCACCGTGCCTTAATCGATTGTGAACAGTGCTGCAGAGCACAGCCAATCACAAGAGCTCCTAGAGACTTCTCTGGGTTAGAGCACTTACACGCTGTCTGCCGCCCGATCAGGGAGACGACACAGGGAGAGGAGAGTGAAAGAGACAGAAAGAGAAAGAGGAAAAAAAAACAAAGAGATGAGGGGGGAGGATGGTGTTAGTCAGGGAGAGGGAAAAGTGGGACTTCAAGATTTTGGTTTCGCTTTTCATCTTTGTGACCTTGAAAGCTCTTGTTAGGGGATGTATGTTGGAGGGAATATGCATCAAGTGTCCTTTCTTTCCTCTCTCTGTCCATTTGTCTGTCTTTCTCTTTGCCTGACAAGCTTTCAGCTGTCTTTCTTTAACTTCACATGGGCCTTTTTCTAGATGACAATATGTTATTCGCATGACCTTTAAAGGCATGTCATATGGCATCAAAGGGAGATTTGAACATTGTAACACCACATGACATTTTGGAGTTTCTGGAAAGGACAAATCTCTCTGACATGAAACTTCTGGAAAATCTTGCTCTTGCAGAATATATATATAATTTTTTTTTTTTTTTTAAAGCCCCAAGATATGTCATGAATACAACATCCTCACTCATCACAAAGAAAATATCCCAATAAAATAATCTTCTGACACAAAACCAATGAAAATGTAAATAGACGCAGCAAAGCAGCTTAAATGATCTAGTTCTGTCATCTTCATTGATTTGTTTGATCTTGCTGTTCCGGGTTTTGACACTGTAACCACCTCATTAGTTGGAACAACTCACAAAGCATCCACTAAACTCAACAATCCACAGAGTGATGTGACTTGAGACAGAATTAACTGACTAAACCTATAACGTCTCTTTGTGACGACTCTGGGTATAATTTTCATACAGCTTTAAGTCTTCAGTCTAATTAACTTTTGCTTGCTGCAATTGGAAATTTGTAAATTAGTTTAGTTTCATAACAGCTAAAAAAAATGACTCAGTAAATTGGCACTTTCTGTTTATTTTGGTTGTGTTACAGGGAGATCTGATGCCCTGACTGTGAAGTGAAACATTGAATGAGGATGTAGTAAAGGCTGTTCTCCTTCTTGAAAACCATGAGTTTGCACTAATATTTATGGCTGTAATCCTTCATTCAATATGTTGTCAATACAATTTATTCAGAATAAATGTATTTTCAAAGGTATTTCCAGGTTAAATATAACAGAATAATGGAGTAACATCAAGTTAATATAACAGAATCATCTGATCAAAGTTTGAATTACTGCTGACTTTTGCAGCACTAAAAATAGCTTTACCTGCGGACATTTCACAGGAAGTTAAAAGTTCAGAAAATAAATTGGGTCCAATCTACTGTGTCTATCCAATCTATTTAATAACATTTTTAAATGTAACTGTGCCTCTATGGAAAGAACTGAAATTTAAAAGAAACGGTTTCTTCCCTTTGTTCTTGTTACAAGCATAACTGCTGTATTTGATTTGCTTGATGGAAATTATGTAATTCTATTTTTCTTACTTGTTAAATTAAATCCAGGTTGGACCAATAAAATTGTGTCTCACATTCCAACTAAGGAAAATTTCACAAATTGATCATTGAGAGATGATTGATAGATTGATTTTTCTTGCTCTAGGATCAGCTTGACAGGTGAATACAGTTGTATCATCAGCATAGAGGATTATATTTTGGGAAGAAGATCTCAAACTCACATGTGCACAAATGAAACTACTTGTAAACTGTGACCCTGGCAAAATTTTTATGCAAATTGTTATATTATAGTAAAAGATATATGCATGTTTACTGTAAATTACGCAAGAGTTTTCAATTGAAAAAAAAAAATTTTAGATTACAGTGCAAATATTTTTTGTCAGGAACGTGCCATGTCTCATAGATTGATAAACACATTTTTTAAGCTTCTTTGATCTTGCACATTTTATATTTAATATAATTTTTCATTTTATAAGACCCCATATAGTCTGGGACAGAGATAAAGACACAACGCAAACACCACCACTGGTCATAATGGGGTAAACATGGGCTTAAACAATGAAGTGACAATGAAGTGAACCATAACAGTAGGGTTAGGGTTAGTACATTAGCACCATGCAAGAAGTATTAGCAGCAGCTTTCTATCAAAGCCATTAAGACCAAGACTTAAAATAAACAAAACTTTTTTGTTCCTACTTGTTCATGGGGATCATTTTACAAATCACGAGTTGTTACAGTTGTATAATGTCAGAGGGAGCTTTGTGAAGTCTGAGAAAATAATCCTTGCGAAGTCATCAGGGTTACCTCAGGGCTTGAAGACAAAAAACTTGCCATTTCTAGTGTTTGCTTCATGGGAAATGTAGTATCCAGTTTCTTTCGAGTTTTGCATGTAGCTTCTACAGTTTTGAATTTGATCTTTAATGAGCCCCCCAATTTTATGGAAGAGCAATATAAAATTACTGAAGTACCTGTTTAACAAATGTGCTAAGACTTGTGTGTTCACCAGGAAGGGAAGGTCTAACTAAGACTAAGCTAAAAGGATGCTACTGGTTGCACGATGGGAAATGTGTCAACCACTGTTTTGGTCACTGTAAATATATGCTGCTTCACTGACTCACACCAATTGAAGCCTGTATAACTAACAAATTCAAGAATGTGCTACTTGTTCTGATGCTATCTCCCAGCAGCTCACAGTTTGGAGTTTACCCCTGTTACCCCTGTTTAACTTTTCTCCTCACAACTTTTCATGCTCAATAAGAAGAAAAAGTGATGCACTGTGTTTGGAAACAAAGACGACATTATTCTACCATTGTACCATATCCCAGTGTCAAAATATCGCACTACTAAGTCTAAAAACTGCTGCATTTCTCCTACACTGCTCATAGTTTGTGATCAATTCATTCATTCGTCAGTTTGGAAACATGACATTGCATCTTTTGTTTGGATGAAGGACGATTTTGTTGGGCAGACGGCTGATGTGACCTTAAACGTACTATGAAGTAAAGCTGGACTTGTAGTTCTACCTTAATGGGTTATGACGCAGCTACACAGTACCTGATGTGTGCCTCCTCAAAATGTAACCGCACCCCGAGGATACGGTCGTCACAGGGACACCACGTGTTAATCGCAAGGACTGCGATTGGTCAGAAGAAAAGCTCAATTGTCTGCTCCTTTTCAGTGACAAACATTTAGCAAAGACATTTCCAATCCAAACCTTCTGCTCGTAATGATAACCACTCTCTGTCGCACATTTCATTCTCTGTGATAGAGGGACTGTAACAATGTAAACACAGCAGTTGTCTAATCAGTAATGAGAGAAGGCACTGATCATGTACAAGACAGACATTTAGTGTTGTAGTTCTGTCAATGGGTGAAATCTGGCACTGAACAAATAAACCCATCTTAAAAATCACAGTACATTTGTCTATGCTGGTTCCCCAATTACCAATTCACAGTCCTAAAAGCGGTCCTCGTACCAATTTAAAATATCCAGTGCATCAAGATCACTACTGAAGTAGATTTTTTTTCAGGAGAAGACCATCCTCTACCTGTTTTCAAACTCTGCCATTTACATGCCACACGTACACTAAAATATCAGGTTTCACACACAAAACCTGTGCTGCTATTCTGAGGTGAGAAATCCCATTATTCTTGCTTGACTGGTTTCACCTGTTAGTGAATAATTTGTTCGCTGTAATCATCAGTAGGAAAGAGAAGATGGGTTGCCAGATTGAGACATCAGGCTCTGTGTTGATAACAAAAAAGAGCATTCAGGGAGGACTCCACCAAAGAATATCACAGGAGGAGGAGGAGGGAAGAAAATTCTCCACTACATTCATCTTAGGTGGTTTAATTTTAATTTGGTGGTGTGGTGGTTACACTGTAGGATGCCAGTGTCTACATAAACCTGTTATTCAGTTACTCAACTGACTCTACAGCTACACCTACACAAGTGCTGTGCTGCCAACTGGTATGAGTTTGTTCAATTCAGCCACACTCCCCTTCTAGGCTGATTTCCCACATTAAGCATAAAGTATGACTCAAATCCAACCTCAGTGCAAATCTTTTCTTGAATTAAAATGCACGAAACAAGGCAAAATGGAGCCTCCTCAGTTTAATTCCACCCTCCAACCAACATGGAAAGTTCACACGGAGTTTGTTACATCAGCTGCCATGAGGGGATCCTGAGTTTGTGGAGAGCTTCAGCAGAATAAATAATAATAGTCATAGGTTGGCCCAAACAATTTTCAAGTGCAAGCTGAGTGATGGTCAAGGGCAAATAGTCAATATCCAGTGCCACCCCTTTACATGTCTGTTGTCTTGGAAACAGGTGTAGAGATAGAGGATTTGGTGGTGGCTGAGGAACCCAGGAGCCAGCGTTTAGAAACGCCTAGAACAACAGCTACAGCGCTCTGAATGCCACCCTGTGGAGCCACACTTCTCCACTGAAGTACTGAAAGCTGCAATTCAGGCAAACTGAGGTAGAAGAGCATGAAAAACGGCAGAGACCCCCTGATGTTATAATCCTAATCTTCAGTATAATTCATGAAACATAAATGTGGAACTCACAAAACTGGAGAAGTAAACTGTCTGAAAAAGAACAGGGGAAAAAAAATTGACATTTCACACACACACATCCTGCAGTTAATGTTTCTTTAACAAAGCATGTCTTGGAATTTAAGACTTAATAAACCAGAAAACAAATAAAATGAATGTTGAATGAATGAACTTTTTTAACATCAGTTCTTATGAAAGAGAAATTCTGGCACTCTGCAGCCTCATATATAACCTATATAGTATATAAGCCCACCCATCACACTCCAATTTTATCCCCAATGGAAGAGGCGCAGCATTCAGTAGAAAAAAATTCTCATGACCTCGCCCAGAAATACTGCAAGAAAGCAGGCATCTTGGTGTAGAGTTTGTCACAGTGTGTCTCAGCAGAAACCCTATTCACTACTGCCCCCTGCTGTGAACATGAGTGGTAATGTTTCCCATAGTGTCAACACTTTGGATGGGGAACTTGGATATCCTAGAATTGTAGAGGTCATGATATTTAGACCAAGTAATGCAAAGGTAAAGGTAAGATTACTTGTGTATTACCTGTGTGAAAAGTATTTAAAACTACAAAGGTAATTCATTTGATCATGTATGGGCACTGTGAGAGGTTAAATATGGCGTCCTGACTGTCAGTTTGAATGCTCCTTGACAAACAACCCTTCTCCAAAACAGTTATATTCTCCATTTGTGATGATTGACTTAACAAGGACACTGAAGTTGAGGAAAGCATATTTGAATGTGATAATCTCAGGAACTATATAATTCTCGACTTTCTCACAAATAAATGAAAAGAATAAAAGGAGAGTATACTGAATCAAAAATCAAGCCTAAGCTGAAAGAGCTCAAAAATATAGTCAAAGAAAAAGGTATTCAGTGTGAGTAATTATTTGTAATTTGATTTGGCAATGCTTTATTTTATGTGTCTGCTATTTCCTCATAATTTCTTGAAGGTTTCCAGGAAAGAACCATATATCATGGTACTAATTATAGGAAAAATAGAGACAATGTTATTTTAGTTAGTTTAATTAGTTGTGTTGAGTTTATAATTGACTTCCAGATGAATTTCCATTCAAGAAATTCCTCAAATTAAAGTCCAGTTAACAATTACTGCTCATTTATGTATTACTGGAAACTTGCTGTATTATACATTTGCAGACATGTTTCACATTTTGCATCATCAGCTCATGTGCTACAGGGCAGAATAAAAGTCTAAGAAATAACTGAAGGTGTACCAACTCATCACTCTCTATATTTTACGAATAACTAGTAATAAAATTTCATGATTTTTTTCCAGGACACTACAAGATTATTTGGAGATAAATTTACAGAACCGTAAAATAAAGTGTCACCTTTGATTTTTAGAAAATACCAAAAGTGACTGTTGGATGTTTTACCATGAAATTTGGTTCAGACAGTCACATCGCCCTCAGGATGAATTCACTTTTTATCGAGCATCACCATCAGGTCAAAATGTCAATTTGTCCAATATTTTGGTTTATGACCTAATACCTGTGAAAACTATTCCCATCGATACTTTGTATTTAATGCTAATATTAGAAAACGTTGGCATTGTCACTGATGTTAGCATTTAGCTCAAAGCACCGCTATGCCTAAGCAGGCTACAGCCCAACAGAGCTGCTGGCATAACTGTGCATTAGAGTTGTTATTGTATATTTTATGTATATTATTATGTTCTATGTTCAAGTCTGAGTGTCTTCTGTGTTTCACCTTGCTTCAAGACTAATTTCTCCTTGGGGACAATCAAGTCAAAGATTAAAGTACGTCACAGTGATAACACAACAGAACATGCAAACAAACTAATCATTTTTTGCAATGCTGAGTCAACTGTGTTATCATCAGTGTGCCCAAGAAAGTAGTTATGATGGAAGAAAACACTCCTGCAGCAGCCTTTGTTTTTAAGTGAAGCATGGTTTATGTAATGTAGATCTCCCTTTGTCTATCCAAGCTGACATCAAGGACATCCTCTGATCTCTGTGGTTTAAGCAAGGAGCTGGCATTGTCAGTTTCATAACTCATGACCCGTAGTGACAGACACACATGTCAGCACTTCTGCAAACAGATCTGCCTCCAATACCGCCTACAACATCTGTCTTTACTCCCATTCCCTCTCTCACATCCTACTCTCCTACCGCTCACACTGTAGCTCATAAAAGCACAAAAAAGAGCAGACGAGACATGTCAAATGGCTTTTTTTTCATTTCGATCTCATTCTGTGTCATGTTTCTTCACATCTTACGTCCTCTCCTCTCAAACACACAATGACCCCACTCCTATTCTCCAGCCACAGCTGATTAATTGAGGGCAGGGAGATGCAGATACGGCGGGACAGATCAGACCCTTGATACTTTGCGGCATGCCGTAGTGCTGGTGTTGCTGAACTACGGAGGCAAGATAGCCGGTGGGCATGACTTGGATGGGGACCTTTCAAATCCAATCGCATCGAGTTGGTCCCCATCCAGGCCCGACCACGCTATCAGAGCAGATAACGTGCTCTAGTAAAGGTTACGACTCACCATGACATTTCTGTTGAGACCCAGTAATCTCTGATTCCTGCGGACTAATCTTGAATTCATATAAGTGCATGTTTGTGTGCGTTTCCCTGCTGGGTGAGTGTGTGCATGGGCTCTGTACTCTGTTGTTTGTAATAAAAGGTTATGGAATAAAGAGAAACAGTAGGTAAATCAAAATAAGAGGAACAGACAGTCGATTAAGATAGTGAAATAGGAGTCACGAATCCCATTAAATCACTTTCTGCTGTTGTGTATGTTAGGTTCGCTGAGATCAAGAAACCACAGCACTTTCCAGAGGCAGAAAATGACTGTTTCCCCACTTTGTTGACCTCATTCATACACCTGCAGCATAAAGAAGTGAAATCATCTATGAAACTAACAGCTGTTTTTCTTTTTCGTCGCACAGACAAGTTGCTTTCTTTAAGACAGATTTCCTTGAAAATGTCGGAACTGAGCCTTAATAAAAATGCGTGTTGAGTTTTCAAACCTGGAGTCAGAAACATGATAAGAAGACAATCATTTCAGTAAATTATAAATCTGAAAAAAAAGATTATGGTGTCTAGAGAGGTAAGTTTGTTCTTTTTTTCAGCTTTATCTGGGCTCTTTCAACTTTAATTTCACTCACACAGAAATATCAAAACATCAATTTTCTCACCGTCTCTGACCTCTGTGCGTTCACAAGCATGTGTGCTGTCCTTGCATACACACTGCAGTGAAACAAGTATGAGAATTTGGTGAAACAGTTACGATATTTAACATGTTTATATTTTAATTTAATATACGGCGCCTGTACAACAAGGTTGCCCTTGAAACACCAAAAGTGTGTGGACACGATGGAGCTGAGGTCAGACCTCTGTACAGGTCACTTACACCAATCTCTAAAAAATATTTGTTTATGGACCTGGTGACCTGGAAAGGGTAAAAGACCTTCTACAAAGTCGGAAAATTACCACTCTGAAATTGTGACTCATACCACAATCGCAACACCTGCCAAAATAATTGCTCTATGATATTTTTTGAATATCTTTCAGCCCTACCTGTAGCTTATACAGGATTTACACTGACATGCTACAGTCTATGATCACAACCTGATGGACAATATCAACACCTGTAGATATATATTCTATCATACAGGATTTATACCACATGATAGCAACAGTATCAACATATTAGCTTACAGTGTGTAACTGAATGGCATAGGCAAGCTCCACCACACAAACACACACACACACACACACACACACAGGCATCAATTCATACTGCTCTGCTTAGGTAGACCCACAAAAAATAAAATAATGTATGCAACCTGTATCAAACAGTATTTCCACCATATCAACCATCGTGGTATAGAGACACAATGATACAATAGTTAAATGTTTTCCAAAGCCAACCAATGTCAACTACTTCTCATTGTATGAACACAACAGCTTGGACTCGAGAACATAGGATATTCCATGTGTGTGAATGTTAATATGAGATAAAGTTAAAGAAAATGCCTGCACTCACAGCTAAATAATCTTACTGTTTAATATGGTATTCCCCCAAGTTAAATAACAAGACTATTTAACTGTTAGTGCCGACATTTTCTACTTGTTGAGTCAACTACGACCGTGCATACAGTGTGATGCACGCTGCCACTGTTTTCTTGGTATAAGAGGAAGCCTACCTCATGTGACGGGCTTCTTTCTGGCCTTTCTCCTCCAAAACTCCTCCACTACATCATTAAAGTCCGGGTTTCTGACGAGTTCAGACACAGCACTGCCAGTGTTGATAAACAGTTCAAGCCTGGTTGCCTCATCCTTGTTTCAGTTCATTTTTAATTCTCGTGAAGTGGGCAAACAAGTAGAGAGTAATAAATCGTGGGGCTGCTAAACCGATGACCTCCTCATCCCACTAAGCTGGAGATGGGGAGAAAAAAGTCGAGATAAATAGTTTTTGTTCGAATTTCAGTTTCACTTTCTCGTTGCTGCTTCGCCCCTCAGACCTTTGTTTTCCATGATGTTTTCTTTAGCCACCGCTAATTTCCCATGGTCACGACCTGACCTCTGACATCACTCGTCATCACCATCAGACACAGTCAGTAAACAGATCAAAGTAGTTTTTTTATTTGCAAATAAAGTAATCTGTATTAATTATTTCGTATTTCAACATACACACACTCAATTAATTAATTTGATTTGATTTAAAAAAAAAAAAAAAAAAAATGAGGCCGCAGTTGGTGAGAGTTTGCAAGGCCCTCTAGAGGTCGGAGGCCCCCGGGCACCGGCCCTGTCGCCCTGTGGATAATCAACACTGGGTTGCTTATATAGTAATTAGTAGCCTTACATGGTGTTATAGACACACTGAAGATTTGAAAACAAAATTTCAAGGACCTTAAATTAAACTGGGTCAAACCATGAAAAAAGCTTCAGACCAAAAGCAGTATGTGGACTCTTGGTCATAGGTAAGGCAATATATGTTTATTTGTAAAGCACATTTCAAACACAAGGGCAATTCAAAGTGACAAAGGGAGCGCAGAACATAAACATTTTTGATGACCTGTATTTAAAAATGGTCAAAGTCTAATATCATCAGGAAGTTTATTCCAGCTCTGTACTGCACAGTAACTAAATGCTGCTTCTCCACGTTTTGTTTGCACTTCGGGAACAGTTACCAGCCCTCTACCCGATGACCTGAGATGTTGAGAGTGTTCATATGTAAAACGACAGTCAGAGATATATTTCGGTCCTAGGCCATTAAGACGTTTATGGACAAGCAACAGGACTTTAAACTCTGTTCTCTGATATACTTCAAGCCAGTGAAGTGAGCCTTATAACTGGTGTGATGTGTTAACTTTTCTTGGTCTTTTTTTTATTTTTTATTGTGACATGGCTGTTAAACACTCGAAGACCGTACAAAAATTTCTCACTTGGCTCTTTTTCAGAGACAGAAAGTCAAGATGAGAACTTCCCTCTTTTGTACCTGAGACAGTTATGTCAGTTTTGTATTCACGTAGCTGGAGAAAGTTCAGACACATCCAGTCTTTTATTTGCACAGAGTCCATGGGACTGTTGGTGACAAAGCGAGGTAAATTTGGGTGTCATCTGCATAATTATGATAGCTGATGTTATTATAGATAGGGTGTATGTGACGGTCATCATGTAAGTGCCAGCTGAATATTAACCAAATCACTTCACTCAATAGATCAAGTCAACTTCAAAAACCATAAGACAAACACTGTTGTTGATACAATCTAAGATTGTTAGTGGTGACAAGACCCACTCTCTACTTCTAAAACACCACGCTCATCACTCCTGACATTCAAATTTTGTCAAAAAAAACATTATTGGTATTCAGTGTTAGATTGAATCTGGTATCCAATCAGCAATTTCCCTGCTGAGGTGACCAGTGTGACACTCCTTTGTGCCACAGCAGTCTCCACTCTCATAACAAAAGCATTTTTCTGCAGAGATCCACTTCATTACCCAGACTAATATGGAGCAAAATGTTTATTCAAATGAGCCAAGATCAAATCCTATAAAATGA
Source organism: Seriola lalandi dorsalis (assembly GCF_002814215.2). Taxonomy (NCBI): domain Eukaryota; kingdom Metazoa; phylum Chordata; class Actinopteri; order Carangiformes; family Carangidae; genus Seriola; species Seriola lalandi. The sequence goes on from NW_019524799.1 coordinate 253,120, forward strand.
ATGAGAAAAATGCTGAAATGGATTATATGCTTACAGAAAAAAAATCATATTTGAATTAATTACAAAGTGAAAAGGCGTTGGGGTTGAAAAAAAATGCTTATTCTCTTTCCATTTCCTTAGTTATTTTCTCATTAGCTTGCATTTATTTATTCTCATCATCCGTCACTGTCCAATGTCATCAATGTGTGTCTATGAAAACAGAGGGTAATTTCATTTTATCAGGATCAACATGACAACGACAAGCATTGTGAGCAATTGATTGGCCGTTATTTGGGGGACATGGCACATTGTGAGCTTTTGATTGGCCACTACAGGAGGAAAGACTTTCTATTAGTGATTGATTGGGCAGTGTAATTTTCCACCTGAATGGCTCCCAGGCGCTCACACACAGACAGGAGGCACCTTTGTATAGTAAGTGTGTGATTGTGAGTTTCCATTTGCTCTTAAATGTTATTCTCGGAGCTCTGATGGGGTCTTGCAGGGCGAGGGATTGGGGCTGAGCACAGTAGCTGCCCATCGCAGGATAAGTCACATGTGACAGTCTGTCAGGTCACCTCTCATCAGGAGGCATACAGCAGAGAACAACACACATACACATTACACTTCACACACAGACGCAAAAGACACATGATATTTTTTTTCTTTTCTTTTTTCTGTACGCTACATACAATCTTTTTTTTTTACGCTAATTTATGTCCAAACACGCTGATCACCTTCAGCTCGTCGGCATCTAGCCGTTCGACACACTACTGCAAGATGTGGTCCGGTAGTGATTCTGCTAGTTGATAAGCAGCATCGAAGTAGAGAGATATCTGAGCTCCATCTCCTAAGAAATAGGACACCCTGACCTCTCCCATAATCTGCCTTTTTGCCTTTTCATTTCATGTGTCCAATCCACTGCTCTGATTTAATTTACTTACATATGAGATAAAAGGTGTTTCATGGACCATGTTCCATCAGTTCAGTTTTTACAGTCTGTTCACTCACAGTCAGTTGCTTTTAGTTTGAAATAGTGCCATGTTATTCCAGTTCATACAAAAAGTGCTGTTCACCATTTGCCAAGTGCATATGAACGATGATGTAGATCTGGTCTTGTACTTGTTATGATGAAGGAGCTGCTTTCCGAAAAGGGATAGTTATGCATTCTGGGACAAATAGTAGAAATGGGGAAACAGCTAGCCTGGTTCTGTCCTCAATAAAATCCCCCTACAAGCACCTTTAAAGTGTACTAATCAATGCCTAAATCTTGTTTGTTTAAACTGGAAAAAACCGCAGTGACTCCTGGAAATCACTACTACATGTCAAGAAGTAGTCCGGCATCGTTTTGTTTCTTTTTAAAGCATAACCGTAATCACCCTATAACCTTAACAAGATGTTTTTTATCGTAACCATGCTGACAAAGCTGTCCTAAACTTAATGGAGCTATTTGTAAGTTTTGCTTTTGCTACTTAGCCAGCGTTAGCAGCCGTTTACTTATTCGTTTTGCCAAGAACTTCAGGCATCGTTTACAATACAGCAGGTTACAATACACAAATTCTTCAGGGTAGACAGTGATTCGGTATTGGCCTGACTGGCGTTAGCTGCTTAGCATGTTAACTTCAGTAGAAGAGACAGCTCTTGACAATTAATAAAATGAACTTCCGTGCTGAACTTGCAACATTTCTTCTAGACCGGCGAGTAAAGAGCTGTTAATGCTAACGCTGGCTATGAAGCAACAGCAAAATAGCACCTTTGCACTAATTTTGACCCAAACCATGACCTTTCCCTAAACCAAGTTGTTTTTGTGCATAATTCTAAACAGACCTAAAACACAGCATTGTCACATCATGATAAAACTGAATCTATCTCTTTTTAAAGGAACTGCATTTAATTGCCCAATTAATGCATACCAACACGGCTTTGGGGCCAAATACGCACATAAATCATGTAAACAAGTGTGCATCAGATCTTTAAGAAACCTGATCTGAGAGTCGACTCCTCTGAAGGACACAGACGCAGAGCGTGACAAAACAGTTATTAAACCAAGAGCGAGCGAGGCGATCTCTAGACAGAGCAGCAGGGAAAGAGGAGACGTGACCATGCAGGGGTGACAGAGCGAGACACCAAAATGAAGAAATGCAGAGATGAAAGGATAGAAAAATAGAGGGCCTGCCAGACCTGACAGGGTAGAGGAAAAAGAGAGGACCACTCAAAATGCGATAAACAGATCAAAATGGCTTCTTTTCATGTACAGTCAGTTATGACACTGAAAGGCAATTCTCAAATTTGTGATGTCATTAAAAAAGTCTCCTCTTAGTGGATGAAATTGACTGTTATACCAAATAATGCTGCATTTGAGGTTGCACTATGTCAAGTGTGAGTTTTTCTTTTGAATATTCGTGGCACACAGGTGGAAATTTCAACTATAATGCTGCATTTTGAATACAATGATTTTTATATTGTTTCTAAAATAACTAATGATCCTCAGCCCATTAAAAGCAGCACATCATTAATATTATTCATTTTCTTTATTTGGACAGAGAGAGTGGATTTTAAGCTGCCAGGGTGAAGAAAATAATAATAATAATGAACAGAGAACCAGCATCAACTGTCAATCATTTTAAGAGTGCTGTTATGTTTTTCCTGCCATTATCAAGTAACTACAGGTAAATACAGTGTTTCAGGATTAAATTTCATCCTTGGTCTTTGAAAAACCAATTGAGCAGTTTGTCTTGTCCAGAAAAACCAGCACAATCAACTCTAAAGACTAAAATTATTTATTTTTAAAAAGCACAGGCTGCAGATATTTCTCCACAGCTTAAAAAAAAAGCCTCTATCTCTGCTCCTCATTTCCTCACAATCCAGCCAGTGATGATAAAGCCGGAAGCAGGAAACAGTGAGGTCCTGTGGGATTCTGTTCCTCCAGCCCGCTGAGCCTCGGGGGACAGAGGAGGGAAATTACAATCAACAACACCAGTTTGAAGCAGCGGTGGCTATCAGATAAGACAACATTGTGCATGCCACTCATAAATCAATCGAACGTCACCCTATGCTCTCTTTGGTTCTGTGTCACAGTGGGTTTAATTCATTGTGGGAACTTGAGTTGAGGTATAAAGTTATCACAGTCTGACATACTGAGTCAAATATGTTTTTTCCTCTACAGTTATTTGACTCTTTCTGTGATAACACCCAGGGCTCTGACCTTGATGTCTTTTGCCTTTCTTCTCGTTAGTTGTCCCACAACACCTCCTGCTGGTCATAAACCTACAAACTAAATTTCAAAATTCAAGCCTCAGCATGGCCTGTGTTCCCTCTGGACAGTGGTGGAAGAAGTATTCAAATCCTTTACTTTAGTAAAAGTAGCAATTTACACCATACAAATACATACAATGCAGAATGGCCTCTTAATAGAGCTTGTTTCCAAAAAATATCATATTATTGGGTTATTATTACTGATGTAAACAGCTTTCTAATGTATTTAATCAATGTGGAGACACATGTAACTGCTTTATACCTTTGGCTGCTTTAAACTCTCACAATAAATCATATTTTACTGGCTGATAATATGGTAATTTAAAGTTTAGTATGAATGTCAACTAAATGTAATACAAAATATGTCCTATATTATAAATATTAAGTAGTGCCATGAAATGTTAATACTCCACTACAAGTACCATTTTACTTAACTATGTGCACTTAGTTATTTTCCACCACTGTCTGTCTCAGACTTAGCATAAAAACAATTTTTTTAACCAAATTGCACTGATGTCACCATTATATTTCAGACTACCTATCTTCACAATGAAATGTATAATAATCAAATGAGAAAGCTATAAAAAATTCAAAAAAATTCGGAGGAAATTTCAAAATAATTCTCACATACACCTATAAAAATGGAACGAAATGAAAAGATTCATCAAGCCCTGGAAATATTGCTGCTTTAAATGTCGAAAGTCAAAAGGTTTCCTTGTGAGGTAATTAAAAGTTAAAAGTAAATCTATTTCCCCTCTAATGGACTCACACACAATCTCAAAGCCGACTGCTTTGAGAGAATCAGGGTTATTGCGATGTGTAGTTTTGTAATGGACATGGAATATTTCCTCATTACCAATTCTTGCAGCTTATTTCCGCTCGTCAAACTCTGCAAATACATCATTCAGCACAGAGAAGCTCAAACGTCCAAGTGAAGTAACAATAAGCAAAAATGATTGAGTGGATGGGACTTTTTGGGTGGATTTGATCAGTTGCATATTTTATTATTATCATTAAACAAATCATTCTTCGTTTATTATAAGACATGTTCACTTCTACATAAAAATCATTCTGCATACATTAGAAACTTGGGATTTATTTTTAAAACCTGGATCATTATATCTCCTATATAAGCAAAGGAAAATTACAAAAGCAATTAATTAAGAAAACAAATTAGTCATAGATTGGGAAAATCATTTTCACAGGAGACCACATGCACTCATGCAAAGGTCTACCTCTGGTCCAAACAACCCTCATTCTATCATTGCCGTGGTTCATTTTTGGATTTTTTTTTTTTTTTTTTTTTTACAGACTTTCCTACCATTTATTCAACCAAAACTGTTACTGGATCACCTCCTTAAAGGAAAGTCTATTATCCCTGAACTGGCTCGGAGCAGTTCTCACCACCCCACCCTGGGAAACATTTGCACTGAAACTCAGACTTCATGAATGTTGTCTCGTGTGCACTCATCTGTCCCAAAACTCTGTAGTTCTTCCCCCCATCTGGGGACACCACCTTCCACACAGCAGGGTCGAGATGGAGGTAGGCCGATGACTTCAAGTCCCTCCTCTGACATCTTCCCTTAGAGGAACACACACTCTGGCTGCACATAGTGGCCGCTGATGTTACATTCACCAGGTAAGGACCCAGGAAGTCATCGATGTAGGATTTGACAGCGTTGCATGTTGCCTGAGAGCAGAAAAGAGAAAGGAGACTGATGCTTCAAAGAACTGCTAATAAAAGCTTTAACACAGCTTTACATAACGGACACCTTTGTCTGAGTGACAAAAAAGACTTAATGGGCTAATATGCTCAGGTGTAATATGGTGATGCCCTACCAAAAAACAGACCTATATCCCAGCAGGTGAGATGTCATGTGACTTAGATCCCAGCACACTGAGCCTAATTAAACATGCTTTTAGTGGTCTGAACAAATTAGCCATCTGTAGAAAAGCCCCCTCTCAGCAGTTGATCTGTACATCAGCACTTTATCAAAATCATACTGTGAGAGACTCACAGTATGATTTTGACATTGCACTCTTGAGGGAGTAATTGTTTGAGGATAATTCTGGTGATATTTTATATTATTATTATTATTATTATTATTATTATTATTATTAATATTATTGTTATTATATGAAAAGACCACAACCAACACTTGATTCTAGTAACAAGTATTGTCTGGTTAGCCAAGCACAGCTTATTCCTCTGTGCCATGTCTCCAGTGTTGTCCAAAGACTGTTTAAAACACATGAACACCATGAACATGTACTGTACTTTATTTTGACTCAATCAAACATACACCATCCTGCTGTCGTAAATACTCATAACAGGAGCAGTGGTGTTTTAACCTGCAGCTCAAACAAATGCCATTATTTACTCCCGTTTGAGTAATTGCTAAAAAACACGGTCTCCAGCTGTTTAGAGAATTACTGAGCCTTTCTTTTTTTTAAAGGAAACCGTATATTTGTGATCTGTTATTAGAGGTGTGTGTATTTAGTAGTATAATATGAGCTTTGGGCAGAGATCGAGTTGAGATGAGGTTTTGGTCTTTTCATGGGATTTGTTGACAATATAAAACAGCTTACACACCTTACACACAGTGAGGTGCAGGACAGTGTGAGTTTCAGTTCAAGTCCATCAAAATGATTCTTATTCTTTTCCAGTATGGCATGTTTTATTCACTTAAATGTTTTCAGCTATCTTGATTTCATAACGGTGGTGTCTTGAGTTTATTTTTTCTTCTAGTCAGTTATGAGTCAGTGGTGGTGACTTATAAAATCACCATGGATAATAAGTAAGTAAAATAACATCATCATCGTCTTTTTAGAACAATTTTAGAACAAAGAGAAATATAAGTGACCATAAACACTAAACATTCAACATTACAACTCTTGCAATATTTCATCTTAAACTTTCAAGGCTCACATCTCGATTTATACTATGAAACAGCAAATTCTGCATTCTCTCCCACCGAATTTTTCAAACAAATTTTCTAAAACCACAGTAAATTCAATATTCAGTCTCTGAACTCTATACTCTATAAGTATAAATAACTCTAACTAACTAATTTCTAAATCAATCTGTAGTTGACCTCAACACACCCTTCCTTTAAAGTTCATGTTCTCAAACATATGTTACCCTGGTAATGGCCAGAGAGCTGAAAGTATTTGGTAAATAAGACCTGATGTACTAGAGATGAGTTGTGTGACCTGTTTTAACTCACATTCTAAAAAAAGAAAAAAACAAAACAATTTCATATGCGTCCGCTCTGATGGTTTCAATATTAGGACCAAAAAGGTGACGGTCAGAAAACCTGAGAGTAAACCAGTCAGTGTAAGCATGGTTTTTATGCAAAGTGACACATACTCGGTTAGTTATTGTACCTGAGATTCAGCGAAAGCGTGGTTGCCCCAGAGGACCACCCCAGCAGATCCTAAAGCAGCACTTTCCCCGATGGTGTAGACCAAGTGCTCCTGCAGGAGGTAAAAAAAAGAGGGGGGTAACAGAAGATACAAAAAATGACAGGTATCTTAAAACAGCATCAAGTTCAAACAACTGCTACTTGCCTGAGAGAGGAAATCTAATGTGTAGGTGTAGACGATGCGAGCGTAGGGGAAAACAGGTGGTGATGATGGAGTGACCTGAGCTCCCACTCTCATGGCCTCCAGGATGCGGTAGTGAGCGTAGAGGAGCACTTCTCTGCCGAGGCCTCGCTGCTCGAGGCTAAGGTAGATGTCAGGATACAGAGCAGAGGAGCTGTTCCACATCCAGAACAGCTCGTTGTTCCTCTTTATCTCCACAGGTGGACACTTCCCTGTGTATTGTGTGCTTTTGTCATAATAGTTGTAGCAGCTGGGAAAACCATAGTAACCCCACAACCCATTGGGTCTTTTCTCCTGCCCCAGTTTCAGTGTTTCCTCCATGAAGTTCCTCCCTGCTTCCTCAAACTTCACCCTGGCTTCAGCGTTTATCTTTGCAGGGCTCCAGTCCGGATGCCTGGACCTCACTAGTGCTCTTGATGCCTCCCAGTACACCTCCTTACTATCCCAGTTTCTCTCCCATATAGGTCTCCAGCTCTCCCAGTCTATCACAGCAAGGCCCTGGAAATCCCTGTCAGGGATATATTTGCGGATATCTTCAGCGGCAACTCTGAGGTGCTCATCAAGACTGGCGTTCTGCGGGACTCCGCCATTAATGGCCTCTCCTTGGCTGTATCTAGGATACAAACCGAGCTTTTCATCATAAAAGATGGTTATGTTTTCCCCCATGAAGATTTGGTTTTGGTTCTGGACGATGTTGAAGGTCCCCAAGTTGAGGTCCACACCATACCGAGAGAGGCAGCTGGCAGTGGGGGCGTTCCACACAGTGAGGAAAGGCACCTGGGAGAAAGATGATGTTCCCACCTCCAGCCCTGAAACAAGGCTGATCAGATTTAAGAACAACAGGGCTTCGGGACAAAAGGAACCCATGTCTGCAAAAAAGAGAAAGACAGCAATACAAACATTTTAGGACATGGATAGTGAAATAACATTTTTTTAAAAGTTGTGAAGCAACCGGAGTCTCGATGATCAAAATACAAAGCGAATAAGGTCTCTTTTCATTTTCAGAATCTAGATTAAATTCCAAGAATTTCAGCTTTTGACTAAACATGTTCTTTTGTTTGCCTATTAATCTTGTGTGGTTTTCCACAGGTTGCAGTGTAGCTATATTGGAATAAAGTAATAAACTTAAAGTAATACAATAAAAGCTGAATGTATTAGACAAAGCTACAAACACTAACTTACCTAATGAAACACTGGACAAGGATATTGGTATGTACTTGGTTTGACTTGACTGTAGGCCTGGATGTGTAATCAGCAGTCTTATGATCTGAGTGACATGCAGGAAAAGGGGCAGTAACAAAACCAGAACTGCTCACAGGTTTCCCAGCAACCAATCAGAAGAGACATGCAAATCATTTCATGGGACAGACAGATTTAAAGTCACAGGCACTTTTAAACCTCACCCCATCATTATCCTTAACAGTTTTCATTTTGTTTCAATAAAACATGTAAATATAATTAAAGATAAATAGTTTATTAAGGAGGCGTGGAAAGACTACAAGGTTCTACCCTTAATGGCTGTCAAAAAAAGCCATAATGAACTCTTCCACCTCCAAATTTAAATGTATGCTTGCTCAACTCTTAAAAGTAGTAGAAAATAACTCTTGGCTTAACAGCACCCTACAATTACATGGGGAGGGGGGTATGAGGCTCCAGCCTGCAAAATGTCCCTCCCTGACGACTGGCTGGCTTGGCCTCCCCTCTGTGACCAATTGTGACATGTATTTTCCCTGTAGCTTAATTTCTATTGACTGCAACCAACAAAACTATACCTGTATTATCTGAAAACCACATTTAAAACTTTACTGTATCCTCTAACGCTGAAAATATGACACACAAACCATCATCCTTCAGGTTATGTGTTCTGTAACTGGAAATTATAACTGAAGAGAACACAAGAGGTTCAACAAAGAGGTTTATTTACTTGGACAAAAACTCAAAATTTGAGAAAACAGCATGGAGACAGGGGTAATAATGTCAGTAAAACTGTGGAACATACAAAGTGTCAAAATTTGCTCTTTATATTGTGTGTACAATGTTTGTGCTTCTGAAGTCAAATAGCTGCAGACTGTAATTTTTGGCATAAATGGAGTAATGAATGCATTTTAAGAGAAAACTAGTAGTCATGTTTTGGACATAAAAACAATAAAATATCATATAAAACACCTAAAAATACATTCAAATAAATAGTAACACTTTTACTGCCTCCATAAAAAGATGATGAGAGGCCATGTTAAAAAAAGATCAGGCACTTCAAATATATTGTGCTATTACCAGATTTAAGTGCATCAATTCCACTTTCACCACACAGCGACTGACATACGTCAACTCATTCATCACATTTCCTCAAAAAAAACGTGCTCTCTATGAGAAACATGGAATTTGACACCTTGGGAAACAGTGACTGAGAGGAAACCGAGAGCAAAATGTAAACAAGGTCATTTCCAGGGAGCCCTCCGTTGTTTAAAAAAAAAAAAAAAAAGGATTAATAGTAATAAACAAATATAACTTTGCAAATTCCACAGTGTTTCTTATAAAATTTCACTTTGTGCCATCATCATTTTACAGCAACTCACTCCCAAAAACTCTCAACCTGTCATCTTGTATGCTCCTATACTTTGACATACAAAATGCAGCTGTGCCTACTGTATTCATGGTGTATTAGCAGAGGATCAGAGAGATAATCAGTAAGATCACACATTGCAGTGCTGATGCCATAGATTGAGTGGCCGTCCCTCTCTGGTGTAGAGGGTCCGTCTGATCGCAGCCCTCTCCCTGATAGCCGCTGTAGCACTGGCACTGAAAATCAGTTTGAAAACTCGTCGTCGCCGCTTCACCGGTGACTGTCAGCTTGCCTTCCACCCTGGTGATACTGTGGGATCCGGAGTTCAGATGCAAGTAAACATCACTGTCTGGATTTTTGCGCAGACAGCGGCCGTGAGAACCACACAAGGTCTTGCTGCATTGCTCTGCTGCCGTGGAGACGTTGAAGAGGTATTTACTCAGCGGACCCTGTAGATACGCAGCGAGGTCGGAACAGCTGTTCTGGAGAGGAGAAGAAAAATAGATAATCACTCATTCAACTAGGTCAACATTCACAGTCAAACTGTCCTTATCTTTTATTCAGACTTTCATGGATGTGAAGTTCAGGTAACTTTTGAAGTAGATTAAAGGAAACAGCATGAACCTTCTGTGTAATATCAACCCCTCTTCCATTTAAAGTATAATGTGGTTATGATGAACTTTACCAGTCTTGTTGATTAATCTTTCTCCATTCATTCTTATTACGTCTGATTGAGCAAAACACATGCAACTCTTATATATATTTGTTGACTCAGGACAAACTGAAAAAATAGAGGCTTGACGTGGTGTGCAACTCTTGACTGCTACTAAGTTTACATTCATAAATCAAAATAACTAATTACAGTTGTGAGGCACCTGCTCACATTCAGTGTAGGTGTGCTGGTTAATCCAAAATAAAGACAAAAAGGAATCACATTCATCAGAAAGGATGTTTAAAATGTACCACTACTCCTTCACTATAACACAAAGATCATATGGATGGAATATTTCCATATTCATATCATTGTTTTGTTTGAAATGACACTGATCAACCTCTTGGCAAACCAAATTATGGAATAAAGAGACGTTGCTCCAATAAATGTCTGTCTGTACATCTTGTGCTTTTTTTGCTCTTCCTATGAATATTAGTCCACTGAAGATTTCAAACAAAAGCAAATCAACCAAAATCATTTTCTCTCATTTCTGTCAGTTTAAGTGAATGCAAGATATAGACTGAAAACACCATACTGCAAAAACTGTTTTTTCACAACTGGGAACAACACAACTGTTCATGGCTGATTTCAAGATTTGTTTTACCGAAAATGAGATCCAAGTACCTATCAGCCTAAATGTGACACTCATGTGACTCAAGTCGCTATCTTTGAACTGGAGCCCTGAGGAATAACTGTTAGTTCTCAAATGACTGCACACATGACAGGAAAGAGCAGCAGGTCAAAGCTTACCAGATGATGACGTTTGTGGCCAAATTTGTGAGTTGTGTCTTGAGTGATTAATGTGTTTGTTTCATAATTAGGGTGTGGATGCTTACTTTGCTGCTTGCATAGCCTGCCTCTCCCCACAGGATGATTCCAGCTGCTCCCAAAGCCACACTCTCCCCGATGGTGGAGACAAGGTCAGTCTGTAAAAGATGATACAGCATTTAAACCCTATCGTATTTAACCTTTTACATTAGTAAAAATACAGGTCAAACTGAGGGAAAATACACTGTTAAGTATCACTTTACCAAGGTCAAAATGTTAATGGGTCATAAGCTACTGTATGTCAAATACATCACCAGCTCTTATCTGTTCATTCTCCCATAAGGAAACAGTCTATAGGGTGTTAGCGAGAATTTCAACTTGACCAACACCCATCCTGCCTTCTCCTCACAAATGAGAGGTATTGAGGTGTCCGTCTGCTACCAGAACAGGAAAGGACTGTGGCTGCCGATAAGGAAAAGCAGAGAGCTATAGCTCCATGCAGCATGCACTGATCAGAGAGAAAGAGAGATGGGAGTGTGTGGTAGTGCTGAATGTTAGAGCCACAGTGTGATTTAGAGTTAACAAAAAAGCCCATATCCCCTGCTTCAGAAATGTTTAGTATCATACATGACCGACAGTGCACAGGAACACATTAGTCATTTTAAAGTTCACAAGAACACTGTGTGGTTAAAAAAGAAAGAAAGAGAACCCAGATTCATGACCGGCAGAGTTTCTAAAGTTAGAGCGTCACCTCAGTCAGCTGTTCCATGGAGTTGGCGTAGGTGGGCCGGGTGTACACAAAGACAGGACGTGCCAACCCATCGCCTGATGATGCCAAACGCATCCCCTCCTTCACTCGGTTCCGGACGAACTGCCGTCCGGATGCCGAGGAGCGCAGCACAGTGCCCATGTAGATGGAGGGAAAGAGGGCCGTGCTCTCAGTCCACAACCATTTCAGCTGCTCATTGCGAGCCACCTCCACATCAGGACAGCGCCCTGTGTAGTTCTCCAGAGTGCGCCTGTAGTCGTGGTTGTAGCAGTCAGGGAACAGGTAGAACCCCCACAACTGGTTGGGCATCAGGTTCTTGGCTTGCTTGAGAGTCCCGAGCATGAACTTTCTAGCGGACATCTCAAACTCCTGCTGGGCTACTTTTCCCACCTGCTCTGGAGACCATGTTGGGTTCTTCTGGCGCACCAACTCACGAGAATGTCTGCGGTAAACATCTTTGTTTTCCCAGTTACGTATCCAGAGTGGGCGCCACTCCTCCCAGTCAATAACTGCCAGGCCCTTGGCCCCTGATTCACGTATATACTTCCGCACACTCTCCGGCATCTTCGCCAGGTGCTGTGAGAGGCTGGCCACCTGTGGCAGTCCCCCGTTCACTGGTGTTTCATCTTGCTCAAAGTAGGGGTACAAGCCCAGGCGGTCCTTATAGAAGATGGTGAGGTTTTGCTTGACAAAGGCCTCATTGGGTGAGGCCACGATCTGGAATTGGTCGAGCTGAAAATGAATGCCATGCCTTGGGGCACAGTCCTCAGTCGGGGCATTCCAAGCAAGGAGCAAAGGCTTTTGGGAATACAGCGGCCATCTTGTGGGTTTCAGTCCCAGAGCACAGAGGCAGTCCCACAGTAGAACAATCAGCAACAGCACCTTACAGTCACACAGAGTCCAGTGCAACATGTCTTCAGATGTGGATCAACAGAAAGGACCGTCACTCTCAGCTCTACAAGTCACAGAGGAGAGTGAAATTTTGTTTTTTTAGTTTATTTTTCATATTAACTGTCATTCCTCAGTACATTCGTTCATGAAGTCACCATTTCAAAAAGAAATAAAGAGTTTGTACAAATATGCTGATGTGTTCAGTGCAATTTTGTTATAGTTTTGTGCACTAAATGGAAACAACCAAACCTGCACTCACAGGGGTTGCACAGATAAATAATCACAACAAACCCTAGATGGATTTGATATTTTATTTATAGAAAGCGTCTTTTTATGTATGAGTGCAGAACACCTGAGGCTTTCCTTATATGTCTTCAGATGTGACTTGACCAAGGACTGTCACTCTGCTCTACAACAGAGATTGAAATGTAGTTGTTCTACTTAAGTAAAGGTAGAAATAAAAGCCCTGCATTCAAAACTTCACCTGAGTACTCAAAATAAAGTACTCACAATGCAGAATGACCCTTTTCAGAAAGATATTTATCATATGACTGGAGGATCATTATTGATGCATTCATTGTACATCAGTTTACTATTGCAGCTGGTCAAGCAGTATAATGTACTGCTGTGTAGCTTAATCCATATAAATACGTTTGGATAATTGTATTCACTAGTTGATTATATTTTGTGTTAATCATCTGAATAATTAGTAACTAATGCTGGCAAATAAATGTAGGAGTAAGAAGTACCATATTCAAAAGTATAAATTAACATAGAAAGGAAATACTCAGGTAAAGTATAGGTACCTAAAAATTGTATTGAAGTACAGTACTTGAATAATTGTACTTTATTACTATTTTCCAGTGGTTACCAGTAATAATCTAAATTCAAAGCTTAAATTACATTAACGTTTTGTTGTACTTAACTATCTGTATATAATCAATGCTACATGAATCATGAATTTCCCCTAGGGGATCAATAAAGTATGTATCTATTCCTCTATCTACAAACAACCTGGATAAACAATGACAAAAATGCACTTCGTTTTCGTCTTTATTTACTAAAAGCACCTTCCCATAGTTGTGAGTGTAGATTTCTAATGATCTTCAAGCTGTATGGGCTTCAACGTATAACCATTTCTGTTACATAAATCGACTTCAATTGCATTTTACTTTTGGACCGTTTTCTTTAGCAATGAATGAGCAAAACGACAAGTAAAAGCAAAGTTAATTCACACAAGCCTCCTCCCTGCAGCTGGACAAACTTACCTTTCCTGGCAGACTGAAGCATTCCCAAAAAGCAGAAGCCTGCTACTTTAAGCCGCGTTTTTTTTTTGTCGCCTCAAAACAAATTGGAAAAACTCAAAGTGAACATTGTCTTTGGAGTGAGAAAATGACGATAGAGATTTTGTTTTTTAACAAGGGCATGCGTTGCTTAGCGATATCTTTTAAACACGGCTCTCGGTCTTCCTTCCGTCAGTGAAGTGAAGAAACTGAAGTTACCCCCTGCGATGTTGTCAGTCGCCACTCGCCTACTCCGAGTGCCAAACCACTTTCAGGATGTTCCATTTACACTGCGAACACGGGGGGGGGAGGAGTGGCGAAGCAAACGGGAAATCTGAACACCTCCGTCCGCGTGTCTAATGTGGTACAGAAACGTCTTTCTTCAGCTCAAATCTACACTTAACTCCAGGTATCAGTTAAGTCAGTCTTGGCTTTGATTTTGTAATGTGTATGTGTGGGTTTTTTTTTTTTTAAGATACTCCCTTTGTTCCGGCACAGCTCTGAATGAATCAGTCCAAGAAGTTTGCCACCACGCCGTGAAACAGATACACTGTACCGAGCAATGTCAAGATTCATAGGAGGTCACAGCGGGCCAGGATGCCACATCCCTAAAAATAAGATCATGCCCACAATCTGATTACTGTGTTCCGGTGACCTTCCTACATTACAATTATTTGTAGCCTATAAATAATATGGTATTTAGAAATAATGTGAGGACTTCATTTCACTCTGGAGACATGCAAGGATGCCTTTTGGTACTGCAAACTTGATTCAAATGCCAAGTGTTTGACTATAACATATCCAAATACTGTAGAGCTAAATGAAAGACAAAAAAAAACAGCCTTAGTTAAAGAGGAAGTTACATGATGTGATTTCATCTGATTTGACGGACGGGTGGAAAATAATCAATCTGTCATAGGATTCAAATTTGTATATTGTGAAATTATGATTAGAAGGTGGAAATAGCTTTCAAGCACAGCACTTCAAATAGAAGAAGAGACAGACAGAAACACACACTGTATCTCTCATGAAATAACTTTGGCAGATGGTATGTTAATGCACAACCCCACTGCCGACAATAAGATTATTTAAAAAATACCTTTAAACCTGTTCCCAAAAACAAATTCAAAAACAGTGTTTGGATTGAGGAATCAAATTAAACTGCTGAACCTTTACTTTTACTCCAAAACGATTCTTTGGGAAATACTGTATTTTTACCTCACTGAAGTAGACGTCCCTAGTTATATTACACCACTTACTACGTTAAAATAACACTTATACCCAGAGCTGCAACAGTCTCAGATAAACCATTCTTCGTAATAATAATAATCATAATAATTATGTTTCTTGTATACTTGAGGACATGTTTCTGATAATTCATTTTATTTTGGTCAAAAGACAAATGTAGGTTTTCTAGTTTCAATGAACTTCTTTGACACTGATGTGTTGCCACTTAAGTGAAGGATTTTTATGTTTTTTTTCCACTAATGCTCTGAGCATACTCCAGACAGTGGGCACAAGGCATCTGGCATACAGATGTCACTGCTGCCTGAGGCATGTGGTGACAGCGACTGGCAATGGCTCCGAGTACCCCATGCTGTCAAAGTACCCCATACTGTCATCACCAGTAAAATGGGTGTTTGAGCCCAGAAGTCCTTGAGTGGGTTTTGAAGAATGGTGTTCATCTGAAAGTTAGACATTTCCCTTGCACATACACGTGAGCTTAAGGATGTCCGAGCACATGATCGGGGTGAAGTGGGGGCCTGGAAGTGAGATGTTTTCCTGTGTCAGAGTCGATTCCGCCATTTGTTTTCCAAGCTTTGCTGACTCACTTCACCATGTCATCAGTTTTTTTTCTTTTTCTCTCTCTCCCCCTCTGTCTCTGCAGTTTGTTTGAGGAAAATGTAGAGCATGTGAATGAAGAGGGAGGGAAAGGAACAAAGGAATGGCTCGCTTTCCCTGTGGTCTCATCTTCCTTTTGACCTCTGTCTCCTGAACATTACATCAGCAGAAGTCAGGGACCATCAGGAAGCGAAAACAATGGCAGGGAAACTGGAAACACAGTTTGCCGCTTTCAATGTGCGTAACAAACACTTACAGAATTGCGATACTTTCTGGTAATCATGTGAATTGGTAAATTGGGATGAGGGGAATTTCATTGGAACAGGTCTGACCTTAATGAGTCAAGTAAAATATGGGTGAGAAGTGCCTAAACACACCTTGAGGCCCTGAAAATGCACTCTTAAACTGACTTGTACTGACCTAAACTAAACTCATGTGGCTTTATGTATCAATAAGATACACAGGACATTACCATCATTCGTTCAGTTCAGTACTCTGTTGGTCAAATGCAGTGTGTAGGATCACACTGCATCACAGTAATAAGTAAAATAATCCAACTAAACTCTGATACAATGGGCCACAGTAAGCGCTGCTATTTCATTTTAAACCACTACAGCTTGTTAAATTAATCTTTTACTACTTATACTTCAAAGCATGTTTTAGTTCTTTTTCAAGGCTGTCGATAATTTCATAATGACTATCTCTCCCAACCACAGCCACATGGACAACGTTTCCCAGTATAAACACATTGTACACATAAGAGAACACACTGCATAGATCAGAACACTATTATACAGTGTCATATTGCTGAAGATTGTATGGTTTTAAGAGAAAGGGTACATCCTTCTAATGCAGGCCGGACTTTTAGCAAAACATCAAAGACCAGTGGAGGGGAAATACATCAAAGTGTTTGACCTCTGGCCCAAAAACACACCCAGCCACATTCCACACAATTACAGACACCAGAGAATGTCAGCACAGGAAGCCCTACCCATTTATCGTAGAGATGTGTCATCTGTAATATGTTTACATTGCCATTAAAGTTTGATAATGTGCCAACTGGCAACACCAACCTTATAGGGTCATGATTTAAATCTTTTGAGTTTTTACCTCAAACATCACATTTAATTATATCTTCAGTCTTTTGGAAAGTCTAACTGTGCAGGATTATCATTGAAAGTGAGAAAACTTTTTGGTACAACAAACATCACATCCCAACTCATTAAAGTTAGCACAGGTAAGGATTCCTGCTGCCATCTAGAGGGTGTATGCCCTACATGTTATTGAAGTGTAAATTAATTATGTGTTTCAAAATAAAGTCTGCAGATTACCCTCATCTTAGCGAGAACAGGGAATTAAGGAAGGGGGAAAAAAATAAAAAAAATCTGGTTTCAGATGCACACCACAGCCTTACCTCTCAGCAAGGCAGAGTGAAATTCAAGAAAGCAATGAGGAAAAGCTAAAAATAAGACAGAATCTGGAGATGTCAGGGTTATACTTAGAGCTGTCATGGAAGTACAAGAAAGGCTGGTGACATGTTTAAAAGTTACCACTTGATTGAATGAGCTAAAATTATTGCACCATGTGTACATTGAGCTTTTAATCTAAAACTGAAGTTCTGTCTGGATATCTGGCAGCTGGTACTTAAATAATTTGACATTTTGGGAACTACATTTATTCACTTTTTAGAATAAATGAGAAGATCAATACCAATCTTGTGTCTGTGTGTTCAATATGAAGCTAAGCCAGAATCTGGTTAGCTTAGCTTAGCATAAAGACGAAACAGAGGGCAACACCTAGCCTGGCTCTGTCCAAAGATAACACTATTAAAGCTCACTAATTAACTTGTTATATCTTGTTTGTTTAATCTGTCCAAAAACCAAAGACAGACATGAGAATGACAACGTTATCAACTTTCTTATGTAACTCTTGGCAAAACAAATGCATAATTTCTGAAATGTTGAGGTATGCCTTTAAATGGTAGGCTTCTCATCAGTTTACAACCAAAGAAGGAAGTACAGGACCAAAAAGGCAAATGTTGTTATGGTTACACAGATACTGCATACTACCTATGACAAAAAATTTCTTGACTCAAGACATTCAGCTCAGTAAACCATTTATTCAAGTATTTCCAACTAAGAAATCTGAAATTATTTACAGTACATTATGTTCACTAGTGCAGGTCTGAGCTCCGGTAACTGAGACACACTCAGACATGACAATACAGAACGTGACCATATATACAATAAATTTCACAATCCTTCATTTTCCTACCCTGTAATTACATCTTCCATCCCGCTTTCACACATTGACTCAAACAAACCTAAGTGCACACATGTACACATACAAAGATACATACAGAGTCTAACACTCTATGTCTCGCGGAAGGCATAAACCGTTCCAGCCTTTTCACATCAAGGATGTTTTTCCCTGCAAAAAACTCACAAGAGAAATACAACTTAATTTGATGTATTCTCTAAAACTGCTTACATATCAGCTGGGTAGTGGAAACACAACCTGTACCATCACTACTTTTGTGAATATCAAAATATGGATTTTAGTAAAGAGGACACTCTGACCATAGCTGAATTCAAATGTATAACATTTCATTCAATATATCAATTGAATATGACAGTTTGAATTTTCCTCTTTCTCTCCAGACCACAGTTTCAGTCTCGATCC
This sequence comes from Seriola lalandi dorsalis, assembly GCF_002814215.2. NCBI lineage: Eukaryota > Metazoa > Chordata > Actinopteri > Carangiformes > Carangidae > Seriola > Seriola lalandi. The sequence goes on from NW_019524799.1 coordinate 271,467, forward strand.
TGGTTGGAAAAAGACTTTGCTCTGAAATGAGTACCTGTGGCTGCACCTCATAGTAGATCAGCCCTGTGCAATGGTTCACACCTCACAGAGGACGATGGGGAAATCTACATGTATACAGGGGTGGTCGAGCTTTATGATTCCCTGAAAGATAAAACAAACAATATCCAAGATGAACTGAAATGACAATTCTGATAAAACACCCCTGACCCACATCATCAATTTGACCCAAACTAACCTGCGGAATCAAATTTTTCTGGATCCTCTTCAACTTGGATTTTTTTCTACCATTTTTTGTCACCACTGTCTCCTCATAGAATTCATGGGCAAGGTCACCGTCCTCATCGTAGTATAAAGAACTGCCAACACAGCAAATAAACATCAGTTTGGAACTACATGTCAGATGAGGAAACTTTTTGAACCATAATGGGTCAGTTCACCCAAAACACAAACTTTCTCTCTTACCTCCAGTGCTGTCTAAGCATGCAGTTAGTTTGAAGTTTTGAAATGCCCACCACTAGCTAATACACCTCACATCTGAGTGTTTTTAACTGTTACTGATCACTTAATACTAACATATGTCTTGATATGTTCAATATTTTTTGAGTTTTAATGAAGTCTAAGTACGTGTTTTCTCTGCCATGTACATTTTTTAACTGTCCCACTTGGGGTGGATAACGTTGCCGAATTGATCGGTGTTTAAAAACCACAGATATTTTACACACTTAACTGCGGACTGGTTTTATTGAGACCATTTTTTCAAAACAAAAACATTTCCAAAGAAAACTGCTGATAGCAGCTGAGCAGTTACAAAGGATATTCTGTTTGGGGAAACCTGGTGACGTTGTGGTTAAGGCCCTGGTTTATGGCCACTCAGGAACCTTTGTTGCATGTCATTCACCATACCTATCCTGCCTCATTTAGTGTCAGCTCTCTACTTTCAACTTTATAATAGAGTCATAAAATGCCTCTATTATAGAGCTGTTCACCTTAAATTGTATTTGGGTGTCAGAAATCTCAGAGATGGACATCTCACAAAAACCAAAGTTATCTGCATGGATACAGACCATTAAGCATACATGGGAAAATGTATTGCGATTTGGGTGACCCAGCCCTTTACCATTTTCCAATGATGTGTTATTTACCTCCTCCTGGTAAAAACAAATGGTGTTGCATTTCTTGAACCTTTGAGACGGGCCAAAGACTGCTCGTTCCCATCACTGGCTGAATCACCTCCAGCTCCACTGCCTGAGAAAGGCCAGACTCCTTTGGCTTTGGATCCACTTCCTCCCATTCTTAGAGGTAAGGCATAGTTAGTCTTCAATTAAAGCTTTCAATCTGGTTGGTGGCCAGAAGCTCTCAATTCCTCACCAAAGCCACGATCTGAGGAGAGAAAGTGCGAAAAGAAAGGACACATTCCCCATCAGACTTGACTTTCACTGCATGATAGTGTTTAGTTGTGTGACTACTTGTGTAACTCTCCAAACCACTGTAAAGCACCAGTTGTTTAGTGACTATTTAGTAGTTAGATCTAATATATTTTTGATGAATAACTACAAAATACACTGGGTTTAATGCAGTAGCGCTACTGTCAGTGTGATGAATACCAGCTTTACCCTGGAAAACTGATTTTAACTGGCCTCTCGAGCTTAATTTACATTAAAATACTGTACACATGCAGTATAAACTCATTAAATATTTCTGAAGCGTCAGGTTTATGTTTTATAGACTGCTTCGTTATGCTAGCTTTTCAGGAAGCTATCTAGCTAACCGTCTGGGCCAAACGTAAATCAAGCTAGAAAAGCAAGTCACCTGATTCATAACTTAAATAAAATTTCTATATCAACTTATACACACAGATATCGTTTTTATACCTGATACATGCAGTCTGTATGTCATAAAAGCCACTGTTAGATATCAGGTCAATGCGGCTAATAATAGCTCGCTGACGGTACCTGCACGTTTAGGTGAGTTAGCCTGTTAGCTTCTGCCACTGACGCACTAGCTAGACGAAGCAGAGCTGTGTCTCCAAAACACTCACGGAAATATTGTCCTAGACGACCAAAAGAGTACTGCTGAAATGGACTTCTGATTAATATCCTACCGTGTCACACAGTCATGTCCTGTCATAACTTTTCGCCACCATCTAGGTTAAGCTAGCGTTAGCTGTTTTGGTCCTTGCTATGAGGTGATCAGCTGATCTAACAGACCGGCGGCAGCTGAACAGTTCTTCTTCGTCTGTAAAACAGCAGCTGACATCTAAGAAGTTGCATTACTGCCATCGATCGGCATCAGTCAGTACCTACATTATCCGGACTGTTAAATCTTTTCCATCAGTCCTATTTCCCGCAAGATCATCGTCTCAGATTTATTAATGTAAATAATGGCCAGATAAAAATGCATTTAACTGTACTTCTAAAGTATGAATTGTTTTGATTGTTTAATGGGCATTAATATATGGAAGCCCATGCTGAATATGGAAAAGATTATAAAATAATATTTTACTTTTAGATCCATAAGAATAAGATATTTTATCAATCATTTATATGTGATATCTGAAAAACATACACAAACCTGACAGAACTGGGAAATTTTTTACTGAACGCAGTGCACGTTTGACACACATTCGGAAGGTTGCTACAACATGTAAATTTGTACATATATTGAAACAATGAAAGTAAGATGAAAAACAGAAGACAAATATTTTCTTGAAGGACAGAAAAGAACAGATATAAGGAATGACAAACCGCTTCCAGTGAAACACATGTATACCAATATTCATTCATGATTCCAGTCAACCAGAGTGAATTTGAAATTGCTCTCCTTGACATTCATAATTGCATACAAATGTCCATACATAGGTCATACTCACAAAACTATTCAAACCAAAAAAAAAGAAAAAAAAAAAGAAAGAGTTGCACCCACTGGGGGTCTAGAGAGGACATGGCAGACTTTTGAGACTGGGTCTAATGAAAATCCAAATACCTTTCCACAGCAAATATGTGTTTAACTTTCTTACAGGATAGAGATGTCAATATGAGGTTGAAAAGTATGTTTTTCATGGTAGGTTGTTCAGGACCAGATTGAATGTACCTAAAAAAGGCAGTAATGGCTTGTTTGACATGTTATCAGTCTTACATACAGAAAATCATCTAATTTTGAGATGATTTTTTGCTGAACTATAACAGTTCTTTCTAGTAATGTATAACTGACAATGGGATTGTTTTTTTAATACCTTATAGTGGCAAAATCACCACATTTTCTTTAAAGCTAAAGTGACATAGCTGAGGTACAGGATAATCAGAGGCTACCCAAATAGGGACACAACCGCTGTCTCATCTGCCAGTCTTCATGTCTCTCAACTCATTCTCACAGGCACATCAGACTCTCCAGGTGTAAGGCACTTCTCATCTCTCGCATCATTTCACACGCACATTCGCGCTAGCTCTCTCTCTCTCTCTCTCTCATTGTCTTGCGCCCTGTCTCACTCTCTCGTTCACCGAAGAGGCGTTTTGAGTTGTTTTCTCTGGGATCTTTGGATGCAGCGATGACTGGTGATTGTCCAGCCAAGAGGTGCACGTTTAACCCCGAGCGAAGAGTTGTCTCAACCAGGGGTGGAGCCAGCCAGCGCCTCCTGCATCTTAGTGCGGGCCAGAGCGTATCGCTGCACTATCTGCTTGACGTGTTCCTCTTCTTCACGCTGCAGAATGCGCAGGAAGTTCTTTAACTCAGGCATAGAGAAGGCATGCCACTGAAAATGAGGATAGGGGAAAAACTGCATTAGTACATGTAAAGTACATAAACTAATGTTTGTGGAATGCAATGTGTGGTTTGTATCCTTTATTCTCATGTTGTTGCACTCACATTGACCTCTCCAGTTTCGTTTTCTTTGATCACAAAACTGAGGACTTTCTCACTCGGCCCAGCACACAGACGCAGACGGAGGGGACGTTCAGCATCAGACAGCTTGCGAACATAAACTGAAGGAGAGACAAAAAGGCACAATTTATTTTACAGCAAACAAATTTAAATTTAAAAAGTGTATAAAATGACAGTTCAATGTAAATGTAATGAAAAAGAAGTAATACCCTGGTCATGACGCTCGCTACGCTCAAACAGAGCAAATTTGCCAGGATTGTCCACCACAGTAAACTTTTTCAGTAAAGCCTCAATGACCTCACGGGCAGAGGTGCGGGAGCTTATGTGCAGGTGCTTGGATGCATCCTTTGGCAGGTAAAAAGAGGTGCGACGCTTCACTCCGCTAGCCTTCCTCCCTCCAGCATCTTGACCCCCTTTCTTTGGATGTGGAACCGACACAGGTCGCACCAACTTAAACTGCACCTTTACGAAGCCAGTGTACGAACCATCCTTGTTCTGTTTGTTCAAAAGAAAATATAATAAATCATACTGAAAAGAAAAACACCTTCACAATAAAATGCATGGGCGTGGTGTAATTTATCCATACTCACCATGTTCATGAACAGATTGCTGTTGATCTGACTGTTGTATTCCTTGACCTTCTGCTGGATATCTGCAGTTGTCAACTCCTGCTTCCCACAGTCAATTTGTTCATCCTAAAAGGGACAGTGAGTGAGTTACAGTGTTAAACCACCAGGTGTCAGTGCTCACCTCCAAACCACAACAAGAACAAGCACAATATGGACACTTGATACAGGAACATGGGTTATAGCAGTGGTTTCTAAAAAATGTCACGTTTTGTAAAAATTAGAGACATTAAAGATACCTCACATTCATCCAATCACAAAAACATGACCAAAGATTTTGTGACTCCCAAGTGGAAGTGCAGTTCACAAGGTCACAGTCTTTCACATGGGAAAATAATCCCATTACAGCATGCTGCAGTTGTTTTGAAAACAATTTATGTCTCAATGTGTTTGAGAATAGGTGGTTTTACTGTGTGGACCCTGGGTCACATGGAAAAGAAAAACCTAAATTCAAGTGAAAATCTAAATCAAATTTAATTTCACTACAATGATAAGTTGTTATTCCTCAAGGATTCTCTCAAGTTGCTTAGGAATACAAACACCCACACTTTATTAAAGCGGCGTTGATTGACTTTCTGTTAAGATCTGTTTCTAACACTGAGCACCAGTTGCATCAGACTCTCAACTTCCTGACAACGAAGCAGAGGCAAAAACGATGATGTCAGCTCTGCCCAATCCTGTTGGACTGCTCTGATCCCTCGGTGTAGGAGGAGTAAAGGGAGGACGGAGAATGAGGAGGGGAGGGGGGATGTGCAACTTGCAGCTGTTTGCAATGACTGCGGCCAACGGTTCTGCATTACATTCCTCGACTTGGTATTCATATATAAATAGCCTCCCCACTCAGGCTGTGGGAGAGACAATGCCCTCCCTTGTTTCACCGGCACATCCTGTGAAGTCAGCTGCCTCATCAACCGCACAGTCCTAGTCATGTTTCAGTCATGTTTCAGTCATGCACATTTGGCCTCTAGCATCTGCATGACTGTTAGCTCAATTAGGCCTTTTCCTGTGTGTATGGACCAATTGGCATTTCCTGAAGAGACAGAAAATTGAACTCTGCAGCAGTACAAATTTATTTTCCATACTGTACTCCAGCTAATTTCTCATGGTAGGAGCAGGGGGTTTCCTAGGGAGTAAAAGCCAAACATCAATATCCACATAGTAATCTGGATGCTGCTATTATTGGCACTGACACTTAAGCACATTTCCCAGTCATTTTGAGCCAACACTTTTGGATAAATATAGGGAGAAAAATATGACAACTACATTTCCCCCAACTACACATCTCATTTCAAAATGGGATGGACTGTTCAGCCAGACTGTTTAAATGCAAAGTTGCAAGCACTCAAATGGCTGAGTATCTTATATTGATGTCAAGGAGAAAAAGATCAATAACATCAATCCTTAGGCAAATTGAAAGGCTGTAGAGTTAATGTGCTACTGTTAACAGTCAATAAATCAATACGAGGGCCAAGTTGAGGTTTCCAATATGGCAACAGTAGAACAAAAACATGTACAGCAACTGTGTCTCTGCATGCCCACTAAAGGAGTGTCATATAAACATTGTGTAAGATATGCCAACACCAAGTAAAAAAAATGGCTTCCGCACAGAGCCAGAAAATGGTGAATATCAGTGCGTCTTGCTGTAAACTGTATTTGTTTCTCAATAAAGACTGGTATCATGTGTGTGGGTGACAAAAGGGACAGAAAATGAACAAATCCAAAACATTGTATGACTCATCTGTGATTGAGAAATTAGTGTGAAAACCTGAGAGACAAGTGAGGGAATGAAGAGGGGGTGTTTGGCTGGAAACATGAGAGGAGTGTGTGCATCACAAAGCATGACATTTGGGTTTAGTTGTTCTGAGTTCATCTGTGGGTCTGTGCTTGTTACAATAATAATAAAAAAAAGATGCTATGATGTGTGTGTGTGTGTGTGTGTGTTTGTGTGTGTTTTAAGCCAAAACCAGTGTCTGCTCTGCTTTTTCCCCAGTGCTGATATGCATTTTATAAAGTTCACACAACTCAAGCCTCAAGTCTGTTTGCTCAAAACTGGACGGACCAGAACTCCACCCCTCAATTGGCAGGCATCCTCTGTGCTGGGGTGCCCTTGGGCAAAACACACATATCCCAGCAGCATCAGCTCAAGACCAGGGGTGCTGCTGACCCATGACCCCCAAAAAAGTATGGACAAAGTACCAAAAACTGACAATAAAAAAAGCAGAACTATAGAGTATTGCTACATGAATCACCCATCTCTCTCTGGTCTCACTTCCCCTTTACATTAAGTTCGCACTTCTATCAAAGCCTGGTGGGTTTTATTTTACATTATCATTGTTATTTCTTCTTCTCACCTGCTTAACATTTAGATTAGGTTTCCGGGTTTTGGGGAAGAAAGATGTCCGGGCGGTGAAGTACTGCTCAAACTCGGAGTCGGAGTCCTCCTCGCTGCAGTAGCCGCTGCTGGTCGAGCTGCCCCAGGTCATCTCGAAGGAGGGAGTTTTGTCCGAGCTGCTAGCCGCGTCTGTCATGCTGACTACCGTTTAAACAGTTTACACGAGACTCGACGATGGGATGGGTAAGCTACGACGACTAACAGTGTTGAAATAAATCACTTTAGCTAAGTATAGTTTAAGAAATTACCGACACAAAACCGACTGAACAGAAGACTGGCTGAAATGTTATAAATGACGACAAATAACGTCAATATTGGCTAACTTCAACAACAACCACACGGGCAGACGATGATATATCTCTGATAACAACAGGCTAATCAACAAAATACTACAGATTTCTTCCTCTAACTGAACCTACCGGCCACGTTTCCACTGTACAAACTCTGTCTGTGTGAAACAGGATGTGTTCAGGCCCCCGCCCTTGCTGCCTCGCTTCCTTCCCCCCGCCGAGGCACCACCCAGGTCCGTTGGGTCGAGTTTGGAAAATACACAAAACCAGCGCAGCCGGTCGCGATTGGACGCCGAGAGGAAATAGCACAGTCTTCCCACACCCCTCCCCTCCCCTCCCCCACGATGGATGCTGCTTCCCCGCTAAATAAGTCATATGATGACAGACCAGTATGGTCACACCACCCACACGTGAACATTACAGATGTTTAATTCAAGCACTAAACATTATCTTTACAACCTAAACCACCAAGTCAAGTTACATTTATTTTATTGTCTAGTTTGGAAAGTTTGAGAGAGGTGAAAACCAGGACTGTATCAGAGAAAGAGGGGCAGATACCCCGAGGCTCTGGATCATAAAGGCCCCCTAAAGGCCATCATTTAACGGGAGATGCTACCACGTGTGATGGAGTAAGTATAGAGATCTTTTATCTACGTAAAGGTTCTAACACCGCATATATAAAAAGTAAAAGCAAGTAAATGTCCTACAAAATGTTATTTAAGTAAATGTATAATCAGGAAATGTAGTTAACAGTAATAGTGAGAGTATAGAAAATGTCCCCTGTGACTGTTATGATTTCATTAGATTGTTATTACTCATATAGGCTACTAATATGTAAACAGCATTTTACTGATGCAGTTGGCTGAGATGGAGCTGATTCTTTACTATTTTATACAAGGCTGCAACTAATCATTATTTTCATTATGGATTAATCTATTCACTATTTCTTGGTTTTTCTTCAAAATAGTAAGAAATGCACATCACAATTACCCAGAGCCCCGAGCAACAACTGCATATGTCTTGTTTTGCTAACCAATATTTCTGTAATTTAATTATTAAAATAATTACAAAGAAAACACAACACATTTTGTGGAGCTGTAACCAAGATTTTTTTTTTGCAGTTTTTGTTGGAAAATGACTTAAACTATTATCAAAATAGTTGCAATTAATTTTCTGTTCTGCGACTCAAATCAACTAATTGTTGTTTTACTTGTATTTTTAGGTACAGACCTTTAATTTAAACCACAGCATCATATTTTATGAGCTCTTTGTGTGTTTTGGATGGAAAATATTAATTTCTAAAGTAACTATTAACTAAAGCTGTCAGATAAATGTAGCTGTAGATGTATGTAGAAGTATAGTAAAGTATAAAGTGGCATGAAAAGAAAATACTCAAGTAAAGTACAAGGGGTACCTCAGTTGTGTACCACTGGATGCAAACATAATCACCAGTTATGGCTGCAATATTTTCAGCAGCACTGAAACAGACAGTGAATCAATTAGTCAATCAACAGAAAATTGTCTTGCAATTGTCTGACTTCCATAGGACTAGGGGACTCACAAGAAGCACATAAAAAGAAAAGAAATCAAAGCAGCAGAGGTGGAGATAACCTAACTTTTCGTGCCCATTGTGTAATTCAATAGGATGTTTTGGCTACATGGACGTGTGGTTCATAGAGAGCTGAAGTGAAACTGGAAAATCCAGCAGTGGAGGCAAAGGGGAGCCAGGCTTCCCCTTTTTTCAGCTTTGTATTTGTCATTTTAATAAAACACTTGTTTAACAGTTTCGGTAATTCCTCTGTGCTGTTGCTGCCGTCTCTAGTCCTCCCCTTTTCTGATAAACTTTATGCAAAGTGAAACAGGGCCACCCTAAACGTTATGTGGTGAATGTGTGGTGAACTATATACTCCAACCTAGGCTATGTCAAAGTTGTCATCCCTTGGTGAAAAAAAAAGAAGTGAGGATTAACCAATCAGATGAGGCTACCGTCATGCCACCGCAACAGTGTGAGTAGTTAGGACTATGCCGAGGGAAGCCAGCTGCCCTCTGGCCTCACACTAACCAAATTATAGCATTTTAATTTGATTAGTGTGAATTTGAGAATCTTTTCAGTTTTGCCAACGCTGTACTGACCGAGTCGTCTGGTCACTTACCATCTCTGATACCAAATACACACACAGTCATTTCACACATGGCACAAAAAAGGAAAGTAATAGCAGCCTCACATAAAAACACCCTGCCACATGACTAAACCATCATGTTATAGGTTTATCAGTCATGTTAAATGATTGCTCTATGCTACACTGTCTCTCAATGATAGACCTTTTTCTCATTTCAACACCATATGGAAGTTTCTCCACATACCAGCTTATCGTGGTTTAACACTGAGAACAGTTTGTTCATGAAATTATAGTCTTTTTGTAAAATAATGAGAAAGGTTTGTGTTACATGTGTCTAGACATGGTGGACCACTCACTCAATCAATTTTTTGTGCCTCAGCAATCTCTGACCTCGTGTTAAATAATAATGAGTTCCAGACAATGAGGCATGCAAATGAAATTTAGAAAAAAACTGAGCTCTGGTATCAGACTGTTACTAGTTAGTAAAAATAATCATTAGTTACAGCCCTTATTTTCATTACAGATAAAGAGACTCAGTTCCAAGTTTATAGCATTTGAAGTGAGAATCTACAAAAGTGTTTCTATTATCTTTGATTTGAAACCAAAACAGTCCCTCTTACCCAAAGGGAGGGCATGAGTCCAACAGGCCGAGACATTTCAAAATATCTGGTAATTTTCTTCACATGCAGAGGAGTAGGTCACATCTTTAGGCATTACAGCATTGGCTACATTACAAATCACTGAAGTGAGGCTAAGTATTAGCAGATATGTTCAGGGAGGAAATACTTTGGAGCCTCCTAGTGTGAAGCAATGGGTTCACATGTAAAGTCCCCTACACCCAGCCACTCTTACATTGGGCATGCCTTCACACTCTGGTTGATCCAATGCTGAAACTTTAAAATGATACAAAGCTTAAAGAAGTCAAAATTATAAAAAAGATGCAAATCTGCTTTTTGATGGATACAGAACAAATGAACCACATCTTGTCTCGCATTTTGTGTTTTGATATTTTCTTTGTAACAGGTTGTTGTCATGGCAGATACGTTAACATTTCGTCACAGGAAAAACACAGGTGTTATTAATAACATTAATTATATCTGCACTCTATTGAGGTGAGCCAGCTGGAGGGCTCTGACTCACCAGCATGACTTACTGGTGCGGTCCAATATGACAGAACCATCATCAAAGTTATTAGTTCCACCTGTGTTTTTCCTGCTATGTCAAGCCAAAATACCTGCTGTGTGAAAGGCCTATGTAAACGAAGGCCCAAGCACCAATGTCTTCATACTCTGCTAGTTTTTAAATTCCAGTCGTTCTTTGATAAGCAACAGGGGCTTGCCAGAGAGTAAATCATACCCGTTATCAAGAAACCAAACCCTGCTGCCTTGAACAACTACTGGCCGACAGCCTTGACTCTGCGACTTAAATTTCAGATGTAGATGATGTGACTTAATCTTTGCTGAAAAACCCCTCATTAAAAGGATATGAAATCTTTTCTATATTTACACTGTGTTTTACCACTTGTTTTGTCCCTATAAACTTAAACATGAAACTCGTATATACGAGCTGGATGTCTACAGTACATTGGTCTTTTAACCAGCTCAAATTAACATAATTTATGAACCATTATACTAAAGAAATGTCATGTGATGTGATCTGATTTTTCTTATCTGTCTAATACATGTATGTGGGTGTCTGCAAACAGATTTTTCACTGTAGTAACTAGATAAACTGAACCTGATATTGCAAAAGGTGTTCACTAACTGTAACGTTTTGTGTTTCTTAACAATAAACTTCCTCTTCCAAAATCCCTTCACTTCCTTTTACAAATTACATGTTGCTAGCTGCCCCCCTCCTAACTGCTGCTATTCTGAATGATAGTTAATTCTGACAAGCTCAGGGAATCCTTAGTTGAACCTGTGCAGTTACTGGAGCTGGGTGAACAGTGTGTATTGCACAGTGTGTGTTGCATTGCATTGTATGCCGTTTAAAATGGTTCCCATTTTTGACCATAAAACAACTGATCTGTTCCTTAAAGCATTACAGCAGATAAATTACCTTGTAATCCAATCAGGTAGTGCGCAATGTAGCTGATTGTAAGAGGCACAGGAAGAAGCCTGGAGAAGCTACTGGTTTTCTCACTCTTTGTCTTATTTTTAATAATAACGTTGATGGCACAATACAAGTTAACAGTGACCAATACCACTTCTGAATGTGGCAAAGCTACATATGAACTACTGAAGAATGCTCAGACAGTCATAATGCCAAATACGAAGGGCCTTACCACATTTGTGTCCGTTTCTATGGTGTGCTCCACAACACATGTTTGGTCGGACACAGAGCCTTCGTCCAAGCTGCAGTCCAACTGGATCAGGGCTCGACAGCGGTAGTGGCATGTGAATCTACAATCTGTAAATGTAGAAAGTCCCTACATTTAGAGCCACACTGCCAAACACATAAATACATGTGACAAAATCGTCAACATAAAGACACGTGATAATAGGGTACAATTGTAAATGGGTGATGTCCTCCACTGGCCATTAAAGGTCACTGCACTTACGGTAAGGTGGCTTTTCCTTGTGATTTTTCTGTGTGTGTGTGTGTTTGTTTGTGTGTGTTTGTTTGTGTGTCTCAACATACATATAAACAAACACTTGTCAGATATACAAATAGCAACTTCCTTCTGTTGTGTGCTGCTGTGAAATAAAACAAAAACTAATATACATGGTAATAATAATAATGATAATGAATATAAATATATGATTAATCATTTTGTGGTCTTTGGTCATAATCATGTTTGCTGCTATTAGTTTAAGGTTTGTGTTTGTATTGATAATTCTTTATCATTTGATTATGGTTTCATGTTCAGATTATGGTTTAGAAGCATTTTTTTCTGCACACTCAGTGTCTTACACAAACCACAGCTACATTACAGGAAGTTCTAGACTACTGGGACTCCAACATGAGTCTTGAGCAAAAAAAAAAAAAAAAAGCACAGGTCTGTAAAACGATCTTGAGCCTAGATGTTGACCAAACCACCAAAACCACGTTAACGTGCATGCTAGATCTTGTTTGTCTTCTTAGACTTCTTAACTGCTAGTAAAATAATACTTTTTGAATCTTGTTGTCCTAACATTAAACCTCTTTGACAAACAGCCCATTTATTTCTGCTGAAAGACAACATGGAGGACATTTATAGCACGGCATCAAGCATTTAATTTATGATTTACCCTGCGCCTACGCTGGTGGTTATCATGTCACTGTTTAACCAAATTTCCTCTTTCTCTCCATGTTTCTGTCATTTCTGATCATTCATATGCACAGAGGCAGCCACACATGGACACGCCCAGATGCACAAACAGCCCACATAAGCCAACTCACTGACACACCGCAGGCTCTGCTTGTAAAGGCCCCAGATGAAGTCTCCACACAGGTCACACCACGTGGGCTGAGCGTGGCTGCAGGGTTGGAAGTTGTGTCCCTCTCCCTTCTCCTCTTTGAGCTGGGGGTCCTGGGTGCTGCTCAGGACTCTGATGATGCCCACCCGGCTCAGCAGGTCTGGGACCTTCCCCGGGCTGATCCTCAGGGCGTTGGTTCTCTCCAGTCGAGGAGGGGAGCAGGGTGAATGTGTGCTTGTCAGCTCTATCTGTTCTCTGTTGTTGCGCAGGTCACGTAGCTCAATGAACTCCCCACAAGACATTGTGTCACTCAGAGCCTGGCTTTGTCCATTATCACTGGCAGGTAGAAAAACAGATTATAATAGAATGCAACATGCCAAAGACACTGTTTTGAATGTTTAAAAAATTGTGATCTTGAAATCATAAAGTTGTATCTTCTTTTGCTTTTTGAGTTGGTCAGAAATCTGCACCATTCACGCAGTAAATGCTGGTGTTTATGTATCGTCTGACTAGAGATTCCGAATGTTTCTCCACCTGGGTTTTCCCTACCTTGGGACAAAACATTATTTTAAACTAGAAGGGCACTCAGAGAGTGCAGACCTCTGCCAAGGCCAAAGCCAAACAACATATATCAGACTTCAGAGAAAAAAATTCAAAGTAAATAGTAAATGATCTGGATCTGCCCCAAAATTGAACGGGTTCTTCCCTGGCCCATTCCCCATTCCTCCACCAAGATCAGTCTAAATTGATTTAGTACTTTTTGTGTAATCACACCTAAACAGACACAGATGAAAACATAACCTGCTTGGTAAAAATTAAATGGACCAGTAGATTTATGACAGTCTTCCCATTAGAAAAAAAAGATCTGTATAAACATACATACATTAACATACATTATTATATTTAGTGGTGGGAATGGCATTCAGATATTTATTTTAAAAATAGCAATACTATAATTTTAAATTAGGCACACAGAATAGTTTTATCAGCTAAATGTACTTAAAGCTTCAAATGTGAAAGTACGCATTATTCAGCAGAATGGCACCTTTACATATTATATGATTTTATTATTGGATCACTGTTACTGATGCTTTAACATATAAAGATCATTTTAATTATAGCTAATTTTAATGTGGTGCAGTTTAATTTGTAACAATTCCTCAGTTTTCTTAGACTATTTTCATGTAAAGTGGATATCACACAAGACTTTATTAACATGCTATGTGTTGTTTGCATACGGTTGTAACCATGTGACACGTTGGTTTGTCACACACATCGTAGCCTACTGTATTGGAGTGATTATATAATGTTTGATAATCTGCTAACCTAACAAGAAAAGCAGAGTATGATAACCCAATGTAAAACAAATACTGTAACATGTTAATGTATACAAAGTAGACTACAGTAGGCTTTTATTCTTACAAATAACGGTGCGTTCACGAGGGCTGAATGAACGAGGGTGAATTCTCAAATGTTTAGTCCAAACCACAATTTAAGTAAAGTTAACTTTAAAACGTTTAAAGTAATTTAAAAAAAAAAAAAAATTAAAAGTACTTTCCAGCCAACTTACCAAAACAGGAGAGAAAACAGCCCCGTGGCAACCGCTTTGTCTCAAAACCTCCTGCATCTGAAGAGAAAAACTTTCCGTAGACATTTCTGACAGTTTCCAAGTAACGGAGGTGTGCAGTCCCGGCTACATCTCTGGAAATAAGCTATCATCAACGGCCAGTCACAGTTTACCACGGAGCCCCGGCTTTGACGGGAACGAAGCCGGTAACATCAGACTAACAGCGGCCTGAAAACACGTCTCATGGCACTTACCATCTTCTGATTTAGTCAGAGTCTTCTGCTGTAGGAGGAAGCGGCCTATCATGAAAAGGAGAGAGTGAGATGAAACTGAGCTGCACCGACATCCGGAATGTTTTCACATAGGGGGTGCTTCTGAGTCCGGAGAGCTCAGCTTATAGTAGGCGTTGCAAAATTCCCCACCCCTCTAACCACTGTCTTATAGTGTCATGGACCTGGGTTTCATTTACCACAGCACCGATGACCTAAATGTAAACTGCAAAACTTTAAACAAAAAGTATTCATGTTTAAACCCACAGCCACTCCTACCATCTCATACTGACCCCAAACTTTTCACCTGTCTTTTAAGACAAGTCAGACCCTCTGCAGAAAGTCAACAAGCCAAGACTCTGGAAGGGTAAAGTCTGAGCATAACTAGCAGGAATATTAACCAAGAAGAGCGACCACAAATTCCTAAAGACTTTAACTGTTTGTGTGGCTCTATCTGAATGCAGAGACTTTAGGTTTCTCACTAATGTACAGCAGATGCTTGAAAACACCTTCATGCCAGGGTTTCTACGAGAAACGAACAAAAAAAACAAAGTTAAGGAAGTCATTAAAGTAACTTTATTTGCTGCTGCTGCTGTGATGAAGTGAAATGCGCTTCCACCCTGTCACTTACCAAGATCAAAACAGTAATCATCACAGGAACAAACATCACAGTATTTAAAACAAAAAGGAACAGCAAAATTCTGTAACAGTGCATAAACTTTACCAGCATTAAAAGAAAGAAAATTCTTTATTTATAATATATAGAAATCCAAATCTGCTTTGTCCAAATGCAGATCTGCTCTCCTCATATCTTGTTTATCAAAAGTCCCATCTCGCATTGTTTCTCGCCAGTCCATTCTGCTGCTTCAGCAGTTTCTCTTTCAGCTGTTGATGTTCAGCTCTCTCTGGATCTTCTCTGTCGTCTCGACCATGAGCTGACAAGCTTTCTTGTGTTTAGGCCAGTGTTTCACCTGACACTCTCTGCATAAAAAACAAACAAAAAAAATAAAGAGATGAAGTAGACTTTACACTTTTTAGATATGATATCAATATAATGAAAACATTTATTTAAGACATTCAGTATTACAGAAAATTCATTTGATGGGCATGAATCAGACGTTATTTCATTCCTGATATCCATCCATCCATCAGCCACATCCTCCAGCTCCTGGGGGATCCTCAAGCATTTTTAAGACAGATGGGATATGTAAACCCTCCGGCATGTCTGTCCTGCCCCTGTAATACCTCCACAGGGAAGTATCCAGGAGCATCCTAGTCAGATTCCCAAACCAACTCGGCTAGTTCCTTTCAACCATAAGGAGGAGAGGTTCTACTCTGAGATCCATCTGAATGTCTCCGTATCTTAAAGGCTTAGCCACGGAAACTAATTTCAGCAGCTTATAGCCATGATCTTATTCTTTCAGTCATTACCCAAAACTCATGACTACAGGTGAGGGTTGGACAGGACCTTGACCAATAAACTATGAGCTTTCGTCAGGCTCAGCACTTCTTCACTACAACAGTCCAGTACTACTGCTGGACTCATATCTGTACAAGTCTTACCTGTGGCAATACCATTCTCCCTGACATCGAGAGCATCTCTTTGCTGCTTCTTTCCCACAGGATCCACACTTTGGCTTCTCAGGGAGTAAACTCTCCATCACATCCAAGTTGTACGTCTGGGCCAGTCTGGTTAAAACAAACAACAATCATCTCAAGAATAACTGCAGTTCAAAAGAACTGTAATAATGTCTGAGGTAATTCTGAGTTAGACCAGTACTTCCAGCGTTACCTCTGTGCCTGTAGTCTCAGGTCATCTTTAGATGGGTTGAATGTTTCTTTCACTTGATACTTTGCTATTGCCTTCCACTTCCCAGAATTCTCACTCACAATGCGGTTCCACATTTCTGGGATCTATACATAAAATAAAAGTGGGAGTAAATTCACATGGACATAGTTTGACCTTGAGATGTGTGTGTGTATGTGTGTTAGACATACCTGCTCCAAAATTAGCTCTTTTTTTGGAGGGGCTGGGTCTGTAACTGCGAGATGAGCCAGGAAACGCTGCAGCTCCACCAGGTTTGGCAGCTGATCAACCAACACCTCCGTCAAGAAACCTCGTAGCTGTGGCACATGAGCGATAAGCCCAGAAATCATACAGCAACAAGTACAACGATATTGACCTCTTCAGGATAATCTTCCCTGAGTTAGGAAGACACCATTGTAAGAACAAATGTGATTATAAGAGAGTGCACAAGGCCCTCTGGTTATATAATTAATGCAACAGGAAGAGGATGAGAAAATGTATAATAGGAGGAAACATCTTAGTCAAAACAACCTTTGGAAACTGAATCTGTGTCCTAACAAATGATATGATGTTGGAGGACAATGTTCTGGCATTCACACACTTCCTGAGCTTCAGTTTACAGCTACTATCCAGTAGGAAGAGGAGGAGTCGATTGACCTGATTGAAAATCAGGTTGCATGTTGATTAAATAAAATAACTCTCAAGTAGAACAGTGCAAGATCATTTCAACATTTCACTCAAACCTCACCTTTAGAAGCTGATTCTTGTTGAAATTGTTAAAGTCATATTTCCTTTGGCAATCCTCCTTTAGTAGCAGATTGTAAAGGGCAATCCAGACCTGGCCATCTAGTTTTGTCATCTTCAAATTGTCCTCTACAGGAATATTCTGCCATTTGCCGTTTATGTACTTCTCCACCTTACCTACAGGGGAGACAGAGGATAAAAGGCACAAACACATTTGTAACAGATATTAAAATTCAAAGACATATTTGACATGCAAAAGGTGTGTGATATACCTTCTCTGCAGCGACTCCAAGGGCAGCAGTTAATCAGCTGAACCAGTACACATGGCACATTATGGGTGCACAGCATGCGATTGATAACACTGATACTGGAAAGAAAAAACATACTCTCCTTTTGTCAGATGTCGAAATCAAACGATTGGTCAGTTAATCAATTAGTCAACTTTTAGTAACTGATTTCCAAGTTTCAAGCAATGCCACACATTCTCTAATTTCAGCTTCTCAAATGTGAGAATTTGCCAACTTTTTCTGTTTTATATCATTGTTAATTACATATCTTTGGGTTTGGGACTGTTGGTCAAACCAAACAAGCAGTTTGAAGAAGTTCTGGGGAATTTAGATCATTTTAAACTTTTTTTCCCCACATTTTAT
This sequence comes from Seriola lalandi dorsalis, assembly GCF_002814215.2. Classification (NCBI taxonomy): domain Eukaryota; kingdom Metazoa; phylum Chordata; class Actinopteri; order Carangiformes; family Carangidae; genus Seriola; species Seriola lalandi. The sequence continues at coordinate 289,206 of NW_019524799.1, forward strand.
AGACAAAACAACTGAATAAATTGTTGATAGATAAGTTGATAATGAAAATAACTGCTACTGTTACACATCTACTCATCTGCACTCCCAGAATCTATAAATATAATATCTATATACAGATATTCTCGTCTTCTCTCATGTATACCTCTGACTCCTAAACCTTAATGACGGCTCAGACACAGCCATACCTGTTGGTGTGATCTGTGACGTAGCGCAGCACAGATACAGCCTTCAGGGAGATCTCAAACTCCAGTGCAGCACTCTGAATCTGCAACTCCTTCACCAAGTAAAAAAACAGATGTTACTCTTCAATTTAAGCGAAAGAAAGACCAAAAACCAAAAAAGAACAACAAATCTTATACTCTTTTACCTCTATAGAAGATACATCTGTTTGCCCTGTTAGGTTGTGTTGGTCATGAGCTGTGGTGCCCTTACTGGCCAGCAGGGTGAGTTTGCGGTGGCAGTAATCCACCAAGTCAAGAACAGAGTCATCAGCTGCCTCACATGAATCCTACACAACACACACAAGTCTTTTTAGTCACAATTAAACATTATTTCAATAGAGAGAATGAACCCAGAGTCTATACTGCCTTGCTTTAATCACATCAAAGCTTTAACAAATTTAAAATTTGCTGCAGATTAATATCATTTACAAGTTTGTATTCATGTACATACTGACCGTATGAAACATTATTGTTTCAAGTAGGTTTATTATCGTTGCTTCATGGTGGATCTAAGAAGGTGACATGAAAGAGCACATTAAATCAGATAGGAGTGCTGCAAGCTGATCATCATTTTACATTTCATTTTACACTCACCACCATGTAAAGATGAAATGTGTTCTTGGGATTGAAGTCCTGCAGCTGACATAAGATGGGGAACACTTTTTGCTTCCACACTTCGACAAGGATTAACTCATGGACCAGAACAGGTATCTACAAAGGGGGAGGAAAAGAAAATGAATAATGTTATAATGTGTCTACTATGCTGACATCTTTCTAAGACTTAGAATCTAAATTATTGGGACTCACTTCAGGAAATGTTTAATGAGACTGTGATAGGGCTTATCTAAAATCACATGTATAGAGGTGGCAGTCACCTTTCCATATGACACCAGGAGCTCCTTGACGAACTCATCATGCATGGCAGAAGCATTCAGTATTGCCTGCATGTTAAGTTTCTCGATGTACTCATGCTGTCTGAACCACCTGTCAACACAGAATAAAAAACAGTGAGCATGGAGTTATGCTTCGCTTTAGAATAATCTGAATCATAATATTCTGCTCACACACAAAAATGTTTTACAGAATATGCCACAGTAGCAGGTTCCTGCTGCTTTTCTGTTTTAAATATTATTGTAAATCGAATATCTTTGGATTTTTACCAGAGAAAACAAGCAATTATGTTCTTGGATCATGTGGTGGGTATTGTTTTCTATCTTCTGACATATTATAGACTAAATTAACAATCCATTATTTGAAAAAAAAAAAATCTAACTATAGAAATTTAACCACAGTTTTTCTGAATTGGTATTGTATTACACATGTGCTTGCCTTGGCAAACAACCCATCTATTGTTACGGGAGGATTTTCCCCTGAAATATGCCCATCAAAATGAGACAGTAGTTTTTTAATGCTAACATTTACCTTACATTTAACTAATAATGCAAGTATAATAATGTTTCTTACTATCTTCATCATAAACTGCAGAGCCTACTGTTCATGAAGGAGTAACAGCCATTCGTGCATTGTGGAACATGTCGGAGTATTTTGCTAACCACATGTTGGCTTTCCTTATTTAGTTTTTAGCACAAATTCGTCGTGACAGCATCTGCTACACACTGCATGCCGGCTAGTTTACAGTTTATAGGTGATATGCTAATCTAACACGTTAACTAACAGCAGGGTTAGCTGGTTCGGGTTACCTCGTAGAGCCCACTTCCTTGAGAGAGAAAGTTTCCAGACTTTGAACAAACGCCTCCGCTTCGACGGGCAGAATCACCGACGGGTCCATTTCGCTGCAGGAAGCTACACGACAAACCATCAGTTAAAAAAAACACCCAAATTAACTTCAATTTCACTTCAGTGAAGTTGTTTCTGAAGTTAACTTAAATGGTGTTAGTGTTTCCTGTGGTTGCCATGGTTACTCTAAACCAAGCGCACACTGAGCGCAGATGCCGTTTTCCGCCAGAGGGGGGCGGTATATATTTGAGTTAAACCAACAACTATATCATGGTAGTGATAGAGGAAGTATCCAGCTCCATAATTTCTCAAATTTTATTGTGAGTTAAATATTCTTAAAAGTAAAAAAGGTATTATATTTATATATTGGAATATTATTACTAATGCAAGTAAGCAGCATTTTAATGTCACAGCTGGTAGAGGTGGGGTAGTTTAATTTGCAATAATGCATCATCTTTTGTTTGCTGATCTTACGTTTAAAATCATCATTTACAAAGTAACCAGCATAATTTAAGGAAATGTAGTGCATTGAAAAATACAAAGTTTAAGTAGCATAAAATTGAAATGCATAAGTAGTGAAGTGCAAGTGCCTCACTATTGTACTTAAGTACAGTACTTGAGTAAATGTACTTAGTTACTCTCCACCACTGCCCTTACTTGAGTAAATCAGCAATACAACACTGTTAAAGCAGTAATAGCAAAATGTATTTGTACTCACTGCAGAACAATTGTCCCTGTGGGTATTATACTACTATTATTAGATTATTACTGATGCTTTAACATGTTGTTAGCATGAGTGAAAATAGCCTACATGTTGACAATATAGCTTAGAAGATAAATATTTTCCCCATAGTCTGATAACATCAGGTCTTCTGTATCTGCCTGTTCCTGTGCTCATTCTGAGGCTCATGTTTTGAGGCTGCAAAATTACATACAAAGTAAAACTCTCGATATTGTAAACACGGAGCATGGTAATCTATCAAATGTGGTATATATCTATATCTCTATCTACAGAATACTGGTTAGCTACTGAACATCAATTTGCCGTGGTGGACCTGTCAAGGGGCATGTGGCACTGGAGAGCTTTAGCAGAATCCTTTATCTGGTTTGTTGTGTTGAGTACATGGGGATTCCCTTTATGATGGGATATAGGTTATGTAATTGAATTTTTTATATTGACTAAGAAATTAAGACTGCAACTGTGTCATAAACCATATGAATAGACATTTATTGCATTTTTCTTTTGTGATATACTGTACTGTGCAAAAGCTTTATGCACTAAACATAAAGTGAGGATGTTTTCAAAATTAATGCCATGAATAGCACTGGACGGTGCTCAAGCCCTAATAATGTTGTGTGACCACCCTTTGCTTGTACAACAGCACTATTTCTCCATGGTACAATTGCATGCAGTTTCTCAAGAGACTTTGCAGGTAGGTTGTTCCAAGCATCTTGGAGAACTTGCCTCAGTTCCTCTGTGGATTTGGGCTGTCTCAATGTCTTCTGACTCTTCATATAATCCCAGACTGAGTCTATGGTGTTGGAATCAGGACTCTGTGGAGGCTAGACCATCTGTTGCAGGACTCCCTGTTCTTCTTGTCTCTGAAGACAGTTCTCTATCACCCTGGCTGTATGTCTGTGCTCGTTGTCGTGCTGCAGAATGAATGTGGGACTGATAGGACGCCTCCCTGAT
>NW_019524799.1:294029-305346 GCF_002814215.2 Seriola lalandi dorsalis
CTTCTTCCAAAAACAGTACAGTTATTCCATCATAAGTGATAACACCACATTCTAAGATACAAAGTTACAGTGCGAGTTTGGTTTTGTACCTGATAAATCGAAACCAAGGTCACAACATCATAATACCTGTGAAAGAAAAGGAGGCTTTGAGTATCTCTCTTTGGTTTCATTTCGAAACATAAATTTCAACACGCTACGTACGTAAGTACAACACACACCAGCTGCACTGTGAAGTACTGCATCATTTCAAGCCATAAAATGTGGTGAAAGCAATGCTTCTCTGAAAACTTGAGCCCTATCAGAAGAAACTGAGAAACAGAATATTGGCTTATCCTAATGTGGATCAACCCACAGTGACATTCACCAAGTCACCCCAGATATGCAGGCCTGCTGCACTGTATAGAAAACATAATGGATGTTTTGATGTGCGTCAGATGCCTCTGGTGTGTGTTGCCCTTTATTCACTGAAATGTACTCACAATAGATTCTGCACAGCAATACGAACAAGATTCAGCTCCACATCCGCTTCAGCTGAAATCTTTTGGATGTGTCTAAATCCATCAATATAGGGCAGGATCTGCAGGTAGCAAGATACAGTACAACATTACTAGCTTGTACTAAGCTCCATGACCTGAACTGCCTGTTTAATAAGCTCTATATGCATTACTATGTACCTATAATTCTGTTCCTTGCTACAGCAATAAGATTATTGTACCAGTAAACCCGACTCCTTCACCTGTTCCTACATAATTCCTTCCTTTCACCTATAACGCACTGCATGTAATAGGAGTTGTTTATATCACTCCCTGCACAGCTGATAACAAACGTTTAATTAGTTCTAAGAATTTCTTATCACAATGTTCCTCGATATCAGCCACGTTTTACTGAAAGAGAGCGCCTACCTGCTGAGTGGTGAGATCCCACTGAGATTTGATAAAATGGTCTTTACACTGTGTGAAGACAGGAACGTCATACTCCTGCACAATCGGGGGGTCCTTTCGCAGCTCGATTAGCTTTAGATGTATAGTGTTAGATGCATCTAAATCAGAGACAAAGAAAAGAAAAGAGACATTTAAAAACTATCCTGATAGCTACTATTGCCAGTAAAGCAAAAATAGGTTTTCAAATGCCAAACCATTATCTTTAGTGCTCACTTCCTGTCTCTTAGAAGCCGTAACTATGCTTTTCACCATCGTTTCACTCAAAAATAAATTAAAGCACTAGTTACTAATTATGTTTGCAATTTTAACGGGTCAAGATTATTAATACATTTTTCATGCAAGGATCTTCATTACTTCTAATGACCCATCTATCTGGGAGACCTAACTAGTAAATCAACTAGTAAAACTAAATTCAACTAGTTAACTATAACCTAACCAATGCTGAACTCCTCACAAATCCTCAGTGTTTTTGTGAAGTGTGTTAAAATGCGTTTCCCCTTCACACAGCTGCTGTGTCTTGGTGCTTGACTTATATGTCTCTTTACCAGCCAAAACATCTCAAAATTTCACTTTGGGACCCTTTTGGTCGGTAACCTTCAGTGCTGCTTCAGCAAAAAGGACAGCTGAACAAGATTTTTTCTAGTAGCACCTCTTCAACAGACTATTACAATTAATCATCACATCAGGGCCGTTTCCTGTTGCAAACGCACATAATTTGCATTTTACCACCACTGTCAGCATTCATGTGAAAGAAACAGTTACAGCAGTTGTTGCCACAAAGAGAACTGGAATGTGCAAAGTAAACACTGAAAGAATACCTATTGGTAAAGTACAGGCTCCTGTAGCATTGAGTTCTTCCAACAAGGTCGACATGATGGGTAAAAGTTTCTGCTTGCTGTCCTCGTTGGAAATGAAGCCACTCTCCAGCTGCAAAACAAGAAATCAAAAAAGATTTATGATTAATCTCTAGGATGTCTTAGTACTGGGAACAACACAATTATCAAATTTGTCACATTTGATATGGACAGATGTAAAAATGCATCATTCACTACCTCCAGAGTAGTGAGGTACCCAGACAGCTTCTTGACAATTGGCTCGAGGGCACATGTGTTGGTTTGGGCATCGCAAACAAGGCCAAGGTTAAACAGGAGGGCGTTCCGGCTATACTTTTTATGTTCAATGCATACAGGACACCCGATTAACTTCTTTCCCATGGCAGTGCTACAATAGATATGAAGAGCAGACACCATTCCCTTGTAAATATGAACACATATCTCAAGGGTAAAAAAAAAAAAAAAATCAATAAATTATGACAAGAAGACAGAAGTGGAGTGGTACATTACATACACTGTTATCAATTTGTTTTGCAGTTCTGGCTTGGTGATAATATAAACCTGAACTGTGTCAAAGAGCTCCCGTGAAATGTATTCCTCTGGGACCTGTTAGGAGAGGACAGAGGGGACACTGCATGACAAAACACATCCTATAAGATAGACTAAGGAGATTATTGACTGTGCACTTGCAAGGTCAATACCACAAAAATATAAATAAAGGATTAAATACATGTTTACCATTAATAAGATCAATGATTCTAATCTAAATTCCTTGATATATAGACTCAATCACAATGATGCATAGACTGACCAAGGACACTCTGTCTTGCCGTCTAAAGGTAACAAAGCATGCTTTTCTTGGGAATATGATGAATAGGAACACTTGGAGGTCAAATCACACACAACATGAAAGCGTACAAAGTACAAATATGATCCAAGCTTACAAGGTTATGTATCTAACTTAATTACAAACCTCAACTTGTTACTAGGGCTACATATAACAACTATTTTTATGATCTATTAGTCTACAGAATATTTTCTCTATTAATCAATTTGCCGTTTTGTCAGAAAAAATGAGGAAAATATCCATCTTAGTTTCCCATAGCTTCTGATACTGAACTATGTAATTACTGTAACTTCACTACTGTGTCACAATAAGGATAACCACAAAGGTAATTACAGTAACTATGATTATTATTATGGACAATTGTGGTGATTTTATTAGAGCTACCCTTGTTAAAATGTTGAACTGTGAATTTGAATCTCACTTCACCAAATAGATTATTTGCACACTTACCTGATATGTTATCTTTGGGCCCAAAGTAGGGTGAAACTCACTGAAAAATATGCACTCTATTCGAGTGGTCATGCCTATCATAGACCCTCTGGTCAGGGAAGCCTTACAGAAGGACAAAAATACAAACTTTAACCAAACTACTTCAGTTTTAGATGATGGTCTCCTCTGCCTGCCTTCCCTGTTTTGCCTCAGCTGTTATTTAGCAGCCACAGCTAGCTGCTAGCTTCGGCTTTAGCGCTTAATAACGAGCTAGTGAGCTCCTGTGAAATACAGTTAGCAGCTCTAACGTCTGAACAACGTCATAGCAAACGTGTTATTAGTAAGTGTACTTAACAAAAGTGATGTCGACTCGACAGTGAACTATTCAACAAAGATACCCGAGACATTCATGTACAGCAGACAACAACTAACTGATGCCTTCAGGGGATCCTCGGAAATTTTTTTAATTCTTTGAGGTTGCTAAGAAATGAATTTCACCATCAGCTGTTCATTAACTAAACTATCTTGAATAAGTACTGAAACCTTTTACTTGTGCAAAAGTACTAATAAAACACTGTAAAAACACTGTTACTTAAAATGGCCCCTGCTGTGTATCATAAGGTTAGATTATTACTACACATTCACATCACATACCCAGAACCCAAAATGAGACCTTCACAATGCTTTGGTCCAACCAACACTCCAAACCCCAAAACGATTACAAATCAATTAAAATTATAAAACAATTTAAAGGACAAGCAGAAAATCCTCATATATGGGAATATTTGTAATTTTTGTATTATATGTTTGTGTATTTGTTTTTGTATTCAAAAATGATATATGTATATTTTAAATATACTCAATATTTCCGTTCTAGTGTAGAGGAAGCAGGCCTATAAAGAAAAATATAATGTACAAGTGCCTCAAATTTGTACTTCTCAAGTACTACAGTACTTTAGTGAATGTCCTTATGTATATTCCACCACTGTTTAATACTCTCGACAGTACTTAAAGGCAACACTGTTCACCAGAGTCAGTGCTGCGCAGTCTGCGCCGCACGTGGAGACGTTTCGTATCGCATAGCTGCGCCATGTGTAGGAAAAACTAATAACCCCACCAACAAGCGTGTCGTCAGACTAAAATGTTTAATTTCATGTAGGTCGATAAGTAATCTAGAAAGTGTACATACAGGACGACAGAATACTTAAAGGATACATCGAGTACAACGAGTACTTTCCTGTAAAACAATGGGAATACAGGTTGTCTGTTTACATTAACCATGTGGACAAGGTCAGTGAGTGCAGGTTACAGATGCTTTGGGTGCAGGAGTGTTGGACCAAAGGTAACTAACTGGTCAAATTGATTTGTCTGTTGTTTTCATAGAGTCATGAATGCTGACTGGTATGAGCACAATCGAGCTAAGCTGGCTGTTGTTGCTCCTGACATACATAATATGGGGAGAGCATGAAAATTAAGAACAAATGAATTATTGATAAGCGAAAAAAAAAAAATAACCGTCAATACTGAACTTTGTCCCAGTTGATTCTTTGCAGCAGACAACTGAACTACAAGCCTGTCTACATATAAGCACAGTGATCACGCTTTACTTATATTTATTGTTGATGTGCATTTATATTTGAATGGACTGAAGATATTTGTTATCAAGTAATCTATAGTGCAGGTTGTGTTACTGAATATGGGCCTGGAAGTCCAGAACAGTCTCTAATTGTTTAAGAAGACACACACACACTAGATTAAATAATCATCCTAATATACCCTGAAGGTATATTCTGATAGGTATATCTGAAGTGTGCTTGAAATTAGTATGATCCCCCTCTTAATATTGTGGGGGTTTAAAAATTCACCTGCAAGGCTGCAACTAACTGTTATTTTCATTAATGACTGATCTATAAATCATATTTTATTAATTGATTGCTTATGTCATTTTTGGTATGGGAAAAATGACAACTGTTATCACAAATATCTGGTGGGCTCAGTTGAAAAAAAGGCTTAAAATATTATAAAAGGGATCTGTGTTTTCTTGTCAGTGGCAGAACATTCATTTTCATACGGTACATTACACTGGGGACAGAGTTTTAGAAACACCCCTGGAGAACATTAGATTGTGTATATCTACTATTCTCATGTAACTCAGACTATTCCAGTCCGCAGAGGAAGCGATGAGACATGTATCTTCAGTGTATGTGATTCGGTGGTGTCTGAGGTTTGATCTGAAATCGAGTTTTCACATTGGACTCCACAGCTTTACTTAAATGGCGAGGGAACGAGCCAGTCTGGGAATTTTAACAAGGGCTTGTGAAACCGCTGCTGGAATGCACAGAGGGTTCTGATTTGTGGTTATTCAGAAACTCTCTTAAATGAAATGCTTTTTAGGGAATCTGGGGCTCCCATGCAGTGCGTGCATGCAGCGCTCCTGTCCTACCTGCAGGCAGGATCACAGCACTTCAGGCCATGGACTTATGGAGGAGATACTTTGAGGAGAGAGGTGTGACAGAGCCTGACCTCTCTAGCCATCACATTGTTGCTCATTTGCTCGGGGCTAAAACTGTGAGTTGAAATTTGCTGAGGTCATTCTACATTGCCTGACGTAATGTCTGAATAACTGCAACAGCATCTCCTAATGTTCTTACAAACCGATTCTTTATCCAGATAGAAAGTCTTGAACAGGGCAAGTTGACAGAGTTTCTCAGCCGAGAAAAAACAGAGCAGATGTGGAAGCTGTGCACTAGACGTCTCTCCAGGTATAAAGCTTCTATATATATATAGATTATAGATGTACATATATCATTAATTCAAACCACCCATAAAACTGTGTGACATTTGTATGTCTCTTCTATGTTGCACTGAGCATTTCCCTGCATGTCAAGCATATGTGTGGAAATGACTATTAACCTGATATTGAAAGCCTGAAAAAACCTGAATACTCATAAATGTATGTGTTTCTTGTAGAATGCCTGTGCAATACGTGATTGAGGAGTGGGACTTCAGAGATCTGACACTGAAGATGAGACCTCCAGTGTTCATACCGAGACCTGAAACAGAGGTTGGAGAAAGACGTATGTTCAGTGCACAATGAAATCCCATTTATCACTCGCACATTACTGGAGCAGTGGTCTCTCTGTGCGTTTGGTGCAGGTGTTGGTCGAGCTGGTGCTCACTGATCTGGAGATGAAGGCTGGGACTGGACTGGGTGCAGACACTCGGCATACGTCTTTAGAAGTGGGATGCGGCTCTGGTGCTATTTCCCTCAGTCTGCTGAAGAGTTTGCCTCAGGTGAGGTCTTTGTTTATTGTAGGAAGTATTTTGATCAGTGCTCAGTTTTTTTTAATCCTCTTGAATACACTGACTTTCTTTGAGTCATTTTCAGACTTCTTTGTTTTTGTAACTTGAAATGGCCTTGTGTTGATTTTTTAAATTTAAAGTGATAAATTGCTTAATGGAAGAAATAAAATCAGTAGGCTAATTGGTAATGACAAAAAAATCATTAGTTAGAGATGTAGAGCAGATACACATGGCTAAGTAAAATGGCTTTGTAGTAGAATACACTATTGTTTTCACATCATAAAGCACAGTAACACTACTCTCCTCCCGTAACGTTAACTATGTCTGCTTATTTTTCTGTCTCCACTGTTAACAGATCATTAAATCCTGAACATGTCTTAACTTTCTCATGTAGACAAACACGAATACAGGCAAACCGATTTTTTTTTTCCTGTGAGGTAGTTGTATCCAACAGTAAGCAGCAGTTTTTAATTGCTGTGTTTGTTTCTTTTTCACCAGCTTAAAGCCATTGCCTTGGATCAAAGCCAGGATGCGGTGGATTTAACAAGGGAGAATGCGTTAAGGTAATTGTACTTAAGCACTTAAAAAAACAAACCCTAAATGTCCTTATTGATTTACTTTTGTTGTGGTTAAAGACTTACAATGACTGCTTTTTTTTTCTTTTTTAAAAAAAATTGGGGCGTATGCAGTAATGCGTGAAATCCGATTTGCGTTATTTCTCTGCAGGTTGGGGCTTCAGGACAGATTACTCATTTATCATATAGATGTCATGAAAGGTAAGTGAAAGCAGTGGATTTCATTATTAAATAACACATCTAAATACATATACATGCTTATAAACAGTTTTGATTTGTGTTTTTGTCAGATGTGGAAAGTGTGTTGAGCCTCTGTAGCCCCGTTTCAGCTTTGGTCAGTAATCCTCCGTACTTGTTCTCAGAGGATATGGCGTCGTTGGAACCAGAAATATTTAGGTGGTTAAAACACACACACAGCCTCTCTCAATTAAGATTTTATTTACCCTCCCCATGGTTAACATTTATAAGCAGTGTAATCACTGAATAAATGGTTATAACACATTATAATAATCTATAATACAATTTGAAAGTGTTCACTAATGGATTTGTCAACAATTACTACCTCCAGGTGAAGCTGCCGCTGTCGATTTTTTCTTTTCTTTTCTCAATTTATCATTTGGTCGATAAAATGCTGGCAAACAGTGGAAAATGCCCAATATAATTTCCCACAATCCTTACTACTCCGGCCTACATTTCAATATAGATATTCAGATTACCATCATACAAAACAAAAAAAGCAGTGAATCCTCATATTTGAGAAGCTGTAACCAGCAATTGTTTTACATTTTTGCTTGAAAAATTACTAACATGATCAATTGATTATCTCAATTGTTAATTTTCAAGCGATCAACTAATCAATTATTTGAATAATTGTTTCAGCCACACATCCAATGAAGTATCCATAACTGGTGTATAAACATTTAAGGAATGATTGATAAGACATGTAGTGTAACATAGTTGTTATACATTTCATAATGATGTATCACTGCACACATGAACAAATCCTTATAGTATGGTGTAAAGAATTTATTAAGGGGTTATACTAATCATTTAAAAATGTACTGTTATTAAAATTCAATTGTACTTACCAAATTCGATGTTTGTTTCGGCGTAACCAAAGTCAAACCTTTGAAAATGCATAAAATGTGTTAAATAAATTTTTCATTAGTTGTCCTTTAAATTTTTTTTTTTTTTTTTTTTTTGGAAATATGTAACATCAAGTGGATGTGCAGTATTTAAGTGACATGTGGATGCTGTCTGCTGCTCCCAGGTTTGAAGACCACTCTGCTTTAGATGGAGGTGAAGATGGCCTAAACGTGATCAAACAGATTTTGACTCTGGCAACAAAGATTCTGTCAGATCATGGGTATGGAGCCCCTCTACCCGACACACACACACACACACACACACACACACACACACACACACCTGGGTTTAATTCCTGACGGCGGCAGCGGCTTGTCACAAGAACAGCATGTTCTGAAAAACACACGTATCGTGTTGCCTCTTTAATGAGTTAAGCTTTTTAAAAGACTTCCAGTGAATACAGGTCCAGACATGTGCCACTACTCTCATCTCAAGGTTACGTCTCATAGTCCCGTCTTGTTGGTAATTAAATTTTAATCCATTTTGTGTTCTTTTCCCGGTGAATGAACAGTCGTCTTTACTTAGAAGTGGACCCCAGACACCCCCCGCTCATTCGGCGGTGGGTGGAGGCGAATGTGGAAAAGCTGCATTATGTGGAGACACGGCACGACATCACCGGCAGGTCTGTCCAGAAAACCTCTCAGCATTTACGTCTGTCACCTGAGCATCATCAAAACATTTTGTCAGCATTTAACCTGCTGTTATTTCATGCTAAAGTTGAATTCATGTTGATCTTTTAGGTCCATTAGTGTCTATTAGATTTAAAGTAAAAGGCTGCACTGATAAAATCTTCCAAATGTAAGCTCAGTGCACCCTTGCTTTGTGCTTCTTTCTCATCGCAAGTCCAAACTCAGCATCTGTGACACTGACTTGTTTTTGTTTCTTAGGCCCCGATTCTGCATCCTTCAGAAAAGAGAAGTCAAACAAGGACCTGAACTGGATCTGGATTGAGAAACTGAGATCCTATTACGCTGGCTTTAGCCCAGGTTGCCACAGCCTCAGCTCCCCTACCCCCACTGAGCCACCGAGCACGCGCCTGCACGGATTTGATCATTTAAAATTCACAATTTGCAGAGGCTTAAACCACTTTTTATGTCACTGTTGCACTTTCAGTCTGGTAACATTTGTGATCACATCGTGTGCCACAATAAAAAATGTGTGCGAGATGGCACAAAAGCAGGCTCAAAGCTGAAGGTAATTACCGAGGCTTTTCTTAGAACCCTCCCTCTCAGAATCTCACCCTCCTCCCAGGAAGCATTCAGTAGTTCTGTGAATCTGCTGATGAACGGTCCTCCCCTTTGCTTGGCCACTCGCTGACTCAGATTCAGGCTGTATGCATTGTTGAGCAAAAACACACGCACAATGTGGCTTTTACTTCCTCACACAATCAGTGTGTCTCACACACTTAAAGCTCAAAGGCCACAAACTCTTTGTGTTTCAAAGGTGATCGAAGGCAAAAATATTTCCTAACAAGTGTCACATGAGCAGTCATCATGTGGTGGTTAATAATGGTGATGATGACAGTATCTCTCTTTATCTCTCTTTACCCTTTTTACTGGGATTTAAAGCAGGACAGTAGAAAAGGATATAAAGGACAGCAAGTTAGACTCATATTGTTTTTTTTTTAATAGAAAAATGTACACATGTAAAAGGTAGAAAAAATGTTTTACTGAGAAAAATAAAATGGCTTAAAATTATGTTTCAGTGGAATCAATGTACTTCTTGGAAACAGTATGCACATCCAAAACTGATGAGGGTAAAGTAGATATGGACAATTTCCACATCCGTCATAAAATAAGCGTAGATTACAGTACGGAGTTTTCTCACAAGTCGTCTCTTTCTGGGATGCCTCACCACCCAGTCCATAACAAATTAAGTCTGAAACCAGACACGTCAGCAATAACTGAGTTTGTACATGTTTCGTCAGTAAAAACATGACCCTGTGTCCAGTTTTTTGGGACTGGCCTCCAACTGCTGGAGCAGCAATGTCATTTACAGGCATAAAGGACCTGTTTGATGTTTTTTTGTCTTTTGTCTGTAATGAACTTGAGGGACCACTCATACCTTGAAGGGATAGTCCTGTATGTAACGCAGCAGAGGCCTCGGGAGTGGTAGCTGGTCTGGGCAGTCTGAGTGTCTGTTGATGACGAGGCGTGTGAGGTGCTGTAAGGAGGGGAGGCCCTGGGGCTTGTACACAGCCCGCTTCAGTTTTAATACCACAGACGGCTCCTGAATTGTCTGCTGAGAGGGCTTTGAAGGAGACTCCACCTCCACCTTCCCCTCCTCGGCTTTCCTCTCTGGTCCCATGTAATGCTGCACCAGGCAGGGCACACTGGGGAAGGATGACAGGCTGGGCCGGGCCGGGGAGCTGGAGTCGAGCAAAAACTGGGCGCCGCTGTACTGGATCCGTATACTGGTGGGACCACGGGCAGTCCTCACCGAGAGGGTCAGCATGTACATGGGATGGCTGCTGTCCCGTACCAGAAAGGCTCCTTCAGATGCCTCTTGAAGTGCAGCGTGGGCCTGAGCTGCAGTTATAGCTCCCCAGTACCATCCTACACACAAAGATTCCTAAATATTAGTCACTCTGGACATGCATTGCAGCCTTGTATGTTGCTTGATGTTTATTTCACAGTAACTAAACTCTTACAGCAGAAAATAATACCAATCTGTGCCTGGAGTGGCCTGTGGATTTTCAAGAATCTTATTGGTGATGTTTACTGGCTTTAAATGTGAAACACATTTCATACTGTACCTGAATTTTCTAGATAGCAGAAGTTGGTGGCAATCGCCTTCAGGTCTTTTGCGGGGTCCCATATTGGAGGGGTGGTTTGAAGGCAAGGGGTTGGAGGTACAGTTCCCGCCCGCATGCCCCGTGGGGCTTCAGTGGACAGAGCACCGGGCAGAAGAGCTGGTGGACTAGAAATAAAATGGAAGATACGGTTTAAATGGCATAAAATAAAACACACCTGCAGCTAAATAATCATGGCAGGCTTTATTCCTCCATATTAATGCATGAATCTGTCCTATATTCTTTGTAGTTCAGTGTTTATTGCTAAATAATAACAAGATGTTCACTAAGATCAGTTCACTGTTGAACTTGGCAATCACAAAATGTGACTATTTAGTCTTATTTATGATTATATAATCGCATCTTCATTTAATTCTGATTGGTGACGATCTTTTTTTCTGCTTGTCTGTTATAGCTGCCAATCTTAGCCAAGACACAATTTTTTAAAATCT
>NW_019524799.1:306063-347636 GCF_002814215.2 Seriola lalandi dorsalis
ACCGAGCCTCGTCATTGTGTATTTTTTCATTTCGTGAAACGTTTTGTCACCCATGTCTTTCCCCCTGTTTCACCCGGCGGCTCCTGCCTTCGCTGAACCGGCGCTCGCTCCCTGGAATCGCGCGGCAGCTTCTCCCTATCCGCTTTCCAGGAATAATTGCAGGGTTTGACTCCGCCCCGCCGGGCGGCCCTGACAGAGCCTTCATTCTGGGAATTCACCGCCTCGACATTAAAGATAATAGGAATGCGCACAGGCTATTTCCAGTAATATAGATTTCCCTCGATCCTGCTGGTGGAAAAACACGGCGAGAGGTTTTCTCGGAGGTTTGTTGGAGTAATTACGCTCGAGAAAACAAGTTGTTGTTGTGACAATAAACTAAAAAGGGGTTAACCTCACTGTTAGGCCATAGAAAATGTCACTGTACTTACAGTTTGTTTTACTCTCGTCTCAACCCCGTCTGTAATATTAAATTATGTTTGATCTATTGAGATACGTCCCCACTTTCTCACCAGCTCTCCCTCCTGCATGTAGGTATTCATATCTTAATATTAGCGACTACAATCAGGCCAGATATAAGCTGCTGTTATCACAGTGAAAGTTTTCAAGCTATTTCTCCCAACAACAGTCTGAGCAATCTTTCTCTCTCCTCTCTCTCTCTCTCTCTCTCTCTCACACACACGTGGTAGACTGGAAACAAAGCAACACATAAAGCTATGCTGTATCGTAATCCACGAGAGCCTGCTGATCCCAAATACCTGAATCTTTTCTTTTTCCAAGAATCCTGAATTGAGCTTTTTTTTTTCTTTCTGAGAAGTCTTGTGGACTTTATCTATTCCTGCTGAATGCTGTTGAACAAATGTTTTTTTAGTTCATGAAGAAAAAGAGAATACCACAATTATTTTTGTGACCTTTTATTTTATTCGTAATTATGTAACCAGAAGTCCTGAGATACACAGTCACTTTACAACAATCACATGTAGCAAATTAAAACAGGATCTGATAGCCATGGACAAAACCATAACAATGTCTGTTTAAAGACATTACATTTTTCAATGTGGCATTTGAATGCCTGATGCAATGGCAGCATTTCCAAATGAAGGTTGTCCTGAAATTTATTGAATTCCTGGGGTGCATGATAGGAAAAGGCAGTTTTGTGAAGTTCAGCAGAGAGATAATAAAATGTTGTCCATCTGGATGATCTAGTTTGGTAACTGGAGAGCCTTTTATGAGGTAAGCAGAAAGTTTGCCAAGAATTTGAAAATGAAAAGGTACAAACTGTATGAACCTCCACAGCGCCTCATTCACAATGATGGTTTATTTTTGTGTACTGGAGCATAATTTTTACGTTTGAATGATTATTTTTGAGAAGAACATTACTCCCATGACAAAATGCTCCAATACAAGAAGACCTAAAACATCAAACGTTATTGCATCTGTGGAGTATCTATATGTTTATGGACTGAGGCTGCAACTAATGATTATTTTCCATTACTGATTTTACATACCTTTATTGAACGATTAATTATTTGTCCATAGAAAGTCATAAAATAGCCGATAAAAAGCAGCTGATATGCACATTCAAATAGCTGGAATCAGAGATTTTTTTTGTGCATTATTTTCTTTAAAAACTTACTGAAATATTTACTCAACTGCCAAAATAGTTGAAGATTTATTATGTCAATCAACTAATTGACCAAATGACTAGAGCTTGGACTTTGGGAACTACAATTGTGAAATGCATTTCCCATGTGTACTTGCATGAAGAAACACAGGTGTGCTCCCTTTGATGACAAATGTCAAGTATATAAAACAGGAAAAGCATGTTATTATTGTTTCTGTAACAACAAGATATCATTATAACTTGATTACAAAATCTAGTAATTAACCAACAACTTTTGCTGGTATACAGTCTTTTTCACATATGAAAATACCTGCGCAATTGCTGGCCATGTGTTTGCTGTGTGTCAGTTCCACACTACATACTGATGTACCTTACCATTTTAAGAACATTATGAGTCTGCCTATCATGGCTAATGGAAGCAGCACAGGCAAACAGCCAAATGCAGACTCAAAGGTAGGCATGTTAAGGGAAGATAGTTAAATAGTGAAAAATAGGCAAGCAACAGGATAAAACACACTAGCAGTAGGAACACAGAGAAACCACAAGGGGACATAAGCAGGTGAGCCAACAAAGAAATGGATGGCAAGGTTAAAAAGCGGCTTGGGTGATGTGGGAACTGGGTTCAGGTGTGTGAGTTAGGAGGGAAACATAGTGATAGATGTGGAGCAGGTGAGCAAGTGGGAAAAAAAGTCTGTGTACATCTGGCAAGTGGGTGAAGACTGACTGGGAGGGATGACAGGGAGATGAAGGGAAGTGAGTGAGGGCTGGAAACAGAAGGCCAAGGGGAACTAGGAAGCAGACTGTGACACTGCCAGCAAACATCAATCTAACTGCAACTTTGGAGCGCCGCTGCTTGTTAAATATTCTCAGAAAGATGTAATATTTTATCTTTTGTTTTCCAAGATGTTCCTGAAGTTATCTCACCACATCTGTGCAAAAATGGAATAATTTCCAGCCGTGACTATCTCCTTCATTTCCATAATTCACTGGGTCGCAGGACAACGGTATCTGTCAGCACCGCACTCCTCAAATCAACACCCCACTGCACCGCATATCTGCAGGCTGATATCCTGAATATACTTAACCCGTCCTGTGTGAACACACTACATTCTCAGAACTTACTAAGAATCAGTAAGTGGAATGATGTTTGGGACACAATGAATAACCGCTGTGCTCTTCCAACATGGAGAAAAAAAAAGGGCTTTTCCTGAAGGTTCTGAGAAAAACTTTCACTGCCTGGAATCAGCAACATAAATTCATTCATTGTGTGTTAGAGAGAAAACTTATTCTTGAGCAGAGCTTTGATCACAGGGAACTGGCCTGGGACTGTTTTATTACAGAATTTCAACTAACTGATTAGTTGATTTAATTGACAAAATATTTGAAATGGTTTCTCCAGTTTTCTCATCCTTTTGCAGGTGAATGTAGTATGTAATTTAAGGTTAGGGATATTAAAAACTGAAGTATATTTGTGAATATTTGGATGCAGGGCACAATGTAACAATATTTATTAGCCACAGTAGCATAGTAGTTACTAGGGGATAACAGTGATGGCCAGTCAGTATGTCAGGTGCTCCACCACTTCTGGACCAATCTGAAATATCTCAACAGCTATTGGATGGATTGGTATTAAATTTCTTACAGACATTCAAGGTCCTAAGAGAATGAATCCTCCTAACATTGGTGGTCCAGGGGCTTTGCATTAAAAGTGCAGATATCAGTTATGGAAATCAATCTTGTAACCAAGAATCTTAATTTGTGGTTTGGTGACGCAGCGTTGCTTGCAGATTTGTACTGTATACTCGGCTCTGTATACACAGAGCAGAACTGCAGCTGAATTGATTTTCATAGAGTTGAATCAACATAGTGCAGTCTTTCAAACACTGCAACCAGCCCTGCACTTCCCTGCCGTGACAAGAGGGCGACTGGAGTAGATGCCTGAACGTACAGCTGTTGGTCCAATTTAAAACCACTCAGAGATCAGAGATTTAACTATCCTGCGTTTAGCTCAACTCAACAGGCCACCAACAACATTAAATCCATCCTGACCATGTAGAATATTTACAGTTATGTAACAGAGAAAAATTCCATTCATTAAACATTGCATGCTGGATAAAAAGAAACAAATCTGTACTGAGAAGTCCTAATACCACAGTATAAACAAGACTTTATTTAGAATTTTCATTCATATTGTATTTTTCTTACAAACATTATTGATACAAAACGTATACTGGAGGCTAGACATGAGGCCTAAAACATCTGACTGTGCATTTACAATTCAGTACACGTCTATTATATTGTAAACTGCAGATCTTTTTTTAATAACTACTGTATGGAAGATCCAGACAGATGAGCATCATAACAACAAGGCCATCTGTCTGACTCTTTTCCAAATGGAGAAAGTCATCAAAAAAACATGAATGATTTTTGTTGTTGTTGTTGTTATACTTGTAATGTTTTCTTAGATACTTGTTTATTACTATCTATTTGTCATTGTCTGAGGATGGTTGTGACATAAGAAACAGAAACACATAGAGAGACAGATATTTTTTCAGCACACTCCCATCAAAAACATATTTGTTATATATCACAACTGTTTCAGTACACAAACGGCAAAGGGAATCCATCAATCCATCCATCACTTGTCCGTGCCTGACGAGGTGTTAGTGGGTCTGGGGAAATGGGGGAGGGCTGGAACTGCAGGCATGACCATAGGAGAATATTAGTCCGCCTCTAGCTGGGCTGGACGGTCTCTCCTGTCCCCTTAATGAGGCGCTTGTGTCCCCTTTTTCCTGCTGGGCCACGGGGCTTAGCGAAGGCCTGTTTGTGGGCGTGCTGCTTGGGATGGACCTCGTCATACAGAAATTCCTCTGTCAGTTCATCTCCATTGTCAATCTCCAACTGCACAAAGATGCAAAAAACAAAACAAAAAAAATGAAAATAAGTGTGCCGGTGTTAAAAATGTAGTGTGCAGAATTTAGGCCACGCCATGAAGTCCATTAGAGACCGTTGAACATAAATAAGTAAAAAGATTTTGTAAGTTGGTCATGAGAGGTCATGAGTCTAAGTTCCCCCAATGCACCCTCATATTTTTTCCAATGAGAAAAAAAGTGAAATTGAACTGTTAACTTAACAGTTCAATTTCATTTTCTTTGAACTTCCAACATGAACGCCTGAATGCTGTTCCACAGCATCTTTACACTGTTAAGAATACAGTTGTGGTGGTAGAAAAAAGTAAAAGTAGTTTAAATATACTGAGTCTGAAATACTGGAATCAGCCTCTAACTTACCCACCACATGTAAGGTTTTAATTGTGGGTTGAAACAAAAAAAAAAGAAAAAGAAAAAATAATTTCCTAGAAAAAAAATTCTGAGAACACACAACCTCAGTGTCCTCAGTCGGAGCTATAACCCTGTACAAAACTGTGTCATCCAATTTTCTGTCTCTCTTTCCTTCCATCTATCCATTTGTTACCTTTTTAGCAATTTCCAAATGGTAATCTTTCTCCACTTCCTCCAGTAGTCGACTCTTGCAGCTGGAATATAGCATTCGTTCTTTGATGCTACAGCTGTACCCTGGCATGGAGTATATGAACACTGTAGACCGAAAGAGAAGATTTCTAGAATTATAAGCAAATATTTATATTTCTGATTCATATTTCTTATGTAGATCAGAGGTTCAAAACCTGTGTACAAAACTCAAATAGAGATCCCAAGATGATACAAGCAGTAAAAAAGGAAAAAGATAGATTTTTTTCTGACTTGTCTCTGAATTGATCTTTTTTTCAAGTGAAACACTGGATACTTTCACCTCTTCAGGTCTTTACAAATTCTTCAAATGAAACAATGAGATAAGGAAAATCAATATTTGGTTGAACTGCTCACAGCTCCTGTTCACAATAAGGCCATTTTCCATGATGACAAATCACACACAAGTCACAAATAACTACATGCGTAATTTTATTGGGTCTTGAGCCAAAACAGTTGGGAACTACTGGTGTAGTTGAAAAGGGATGTAATAATACTATCCATCATTGTCTTTCAATGTGAGCAGTGCAGGTGTACAGATGTACATACCGACAGATTCCAGGTAGTCTCCTTCGTGGGAGTGTTTGTAAAGGAAGAAGTGGTATCTGGGAGTGTCTTTGGGAACTCTGCAGGGCAAATCTCGGGTTTCTGTCGGGTTGGAGTGGACCAGCTCGATTATCTCCTTCTCTACATCCAACCTCTGAAACACAATGAATAAATGCACAGTAGAAATCTAGTACGTCAACAGTCCTGACACCAGACTGCTCTCGATATACCAGTGCCTCTGTTGTTTTTTTGAGTAAACTTAGTCTCATATGAAGGCTCACCAGTTGTATGTAGTTGATGCATTTTTGGGCAAGTTGCTGAAGGGCTCTTTTGGCTGTCTCCTGCAGAGGGAAAGCAAGGCCCTGAAGTGTCTGATGCTTACACTCCACACTGATCTCTGTCTTCACCTGCAGGGGGCAGCAAGCAAATACACAGATTTCGACTGTCACTTCGAGCCTCTAAAGAAAGATCCAGAAAGTGTTTGATGGGATAATATGGATTTATGTTTCTATACTGTTGTGTTTTCATTTTTATTACAACCAATAGATTAAGGTTATCTCTGTTTCTTTCCCTATTAAAATCAAATTTGGATTTATATTAAATACAAAAATGTGTATTATGTATCAACATACCTGTTTAACCCGGCCCTGAAAAAGCAATCACAATAAAAAGTTACATTTAAAATAGAGGAAGTATATTTTAGACAGAAGCAAAAAAAAAAAGATTCAGCTCACATACAAAGCTATGTGCAATGATGACAGCACAGCTGAGGGTATGTTGACCTCTCACCTCTGTGATTTTGATCCTCTGGAGCTCCTGCTCAGCTAATGTGAGCGGGGCAGGACCTGAGCAGGATGACACATGACGCTGGTAGCCCAGCAAGCAGACGTCCTCCTAGTGTTGCAAGCAAAACAAGAGGGCCTTTAAAAATGCGTCATCAAAGTGAAAATAGACAGAAGAGAATAGACTGAATTTTAATAGTTCTGACCTCAGCTGTGCCAAACATCTCATACTTCACATGGCCACCACCAAACTCTTTCTTCACTGTGGCACGGGTGGCAGCGTACAACATCTTTTGTTTCACCTGCAACCATCGGAAGAAAAACGTATTTGTACATTTGATGTTGTAAACTTTGTACATATAAGATTTTCAAGAAAGGAAAGAAATTTCTTCAAATTCTACAGTCAAAACTGATGGTGTCTTTAGACAACAAACGTTTGACAGAAAGCCTCTGTTACGAACCAGAGATGAGGAGTTTGTTCCTTACAGTATGAGGCAGTGTAATGACTCACAGTATCAAGTTCCATTATGGGAAATGTAGGATCATTGTGTCTAACCATTAGAGACATTCTGATTGTTTATTTTATGCTTTTTGACCATTGTGATTTCTATGTACTTGGTTGTAGTTGGTTTTTAGGTAAGTTTTTAATTTAGCAGTAATTATCTAATTCAATTTTTTATTTTGTACTTCTTGCTGTTTTGATTGGTTTAGTTGGGCTTACACTGTTCTTTTAATTTTCATCCAATTTTGATTATCATAATTAATTAATCATTTGGCTCTGCATTTTGCTATGGTTTTGCATCTCTTTGATTCAGCCTCAAATTTTGATTTTTTTTTTATTTATCATTTCTTTTTAGTTTAGCTTTTGGTTAATTGTAATGTACTATTTCTGCTTACAACTGGAAGAGCTCTGTACAATTTTGTTTACAATCAGAAGAGCTCACAGATGTTTTATATGGACCCTGAGAGGTGGTTTACCCAGTCCATGTTTACATACATACATATGGTACTGATGCTGTTAGTGTTAGTATTTTACTTGATGAAGGTCTGAGGACTGAAATGATGTTAATAAGATGAGCTTTTGGTTATTCCAAAGAATAATCACGGGAAAGCACCTACATCTGTATTGTGTCCTCTCCTGCTTCAAACTACTGACTCCCCCAATTTCGGTTACTTATGTGTAAATAATGTGTAAATTTGATGTATTCACCGATCAGCAGCAATATGTGTATGTGTATGAAGGATACATGGTATGTCTTACTGGAGACTGGTCAGGAGACCATGATATGAAGATCCATTCATAGCCCTGTGCATTCTGGGAGTCAAGGCGGTACAGGACGTAGCAGGGTTCCTGCTCGTCCAGGAGAGGAAGCAGGAAGTGATCATAATCCTGGTCCCAGCTCTTCTCCGGCTCTCTGTAGGCCCCTAGCACCAGCTGCTCTGAAAATCAGATCACTACTTGTCACATACCTTAGCCTCCTTCATATATGGAGCACATACAGTGAGACTCAGTTGACACTACAGACTTCAATCACATGCAGTATTGATTAATATGTAGGAGGATTGTTATTATTGCAGTGTAATTATAAGAAGCAGATGTATGTAAGTTTCTACAGACTGAAAGTGTAGGCTGAAGCTCTGGCTCATTGTGCCAGCCCTATTTTGTAAATTACATAACCTCATCTGACATCCTTAAGCTTTCATATTTAACATTTTTGTATATATGTTTCAACATTTCAAATCTAAGTGTTCTTCACATTTCTATTTATTTACTAAAACTATAACTTTCATAAATTTGCTTCTTTAACCAAAATACAATGATTTTTCTTTTACATAAGTTCTGACCTTTTGCTTCTTAAATATTCTTGTCAAATTACAATAATTTTAAAAACACCTGGACACTTTAAAGTATCATTATTTTTACCTTATATGTGAGCAGTAACATTTTAAGATCTATCATCCATGCATCAGCTTTACTGCTTATCCTTTAGAGAATCCTTTTGGGCCAATCCCAGCTGACCCTGGGCGAGAGGCGGGGTAACACCCTGGACATGTTGACACTTTATCACATGGCTGACGCATGGAGACAAACAACCACTCACACTCACATTCTCACCTGCGGACAATTTAGAGTCATTTTAAGATCAAAGTCTTTAAATTTTTATTTTTATTATTTCTATTTGTAAGTACAGCATATACAGAGGCCAGGCTGATATATCAGTCAGTCCTATCTAATTGTAGATACATCTGTATTGTGTACATGTTGACCGATAAGTAGTAGAAAATAAATTACTGTATAGAAATGCCAAACTAGGAACAGTGTCTCCACGACATAAATTTCATCAAAGAGCAATGAAGTCAATTTTTCAACAATAAAATTGGTCTATAAAATGCTAGAGCTACTCACAGTCTCCTAAAGCCTGAGGTGACTTCTTCAAATGTCTTGTTTTGTCCATCCAAGACCACAGAACCTAAAGACTGTCTGTTTATAATGTTATAAAACAGTGGAAGTTTGTCATTTTTGCTTAATTATCAGAATAGTTGTAGATTAATTTCCTGTCAGTCGCCTAATCGGTTAATTATTTCAACTTTATGTTCAACCACCATCACGGTCTCATTGTCGACTTCTTCCTGTGTAAAGTCACCTAGCCGAAGTCTACACTGAGGGACTCGCTGTTTCTCAATGTGCCCACCACCAAGTTAAAAGTATTTCGAGATTCATTTCTGACTGACTTGACAGCACTTGGTTATCTCTCTCAAAAGAGCTGATGACATAATGAAAACCTTAATAACTTAATTAAATGCAGAAAACATATGCATGAACCCAAAGTTTGATGTCCTTGTGGGGTGCAAGGGGATTTCCTGACTGTCTCTTGGGGCATGTTGCTATTCTGAGCTGCAACACATTCCTGCTCTGGCCACACATACTTTCCATCAGCCATTCTCTCTTAGTCCCTATCTTTATAGGTCTATGTCACTATCAAATTATGTAAATGACTCACTTTGGTTGTTGTCTGCTGTTTTTGTTTTCCTTTAAAGTTTAAAACAGAGCTGTGAAATCATCAGACATCAACCATCAGGAGACAGTTGATAGGAAACCAAGTGGCATACTGAGCCAGTGGTGATGAAATCGACTGGAATGATCTTGTTTCTCTCTTGACATTGGAGCAAACATGAGTGTCACCGGGCAGCAGCTCGCAACCATGTCAAGTCACATGTTGCTCCAAATAGCCAAGTGACGCCTCAGAGAGATCAAAGTGCTTTAGTAAGGAAGCAAAACAGAGCCGACAACCCTTTGCTGTGAAATAGTGTCTCTCTCTCTGTCACCATGCCGGTCTCTGCAGACATCAAGACAAATATCAGACCAAATATTTAAAATAATAGGCACAGTCCACAAAGATAGCTGCAAAAAGTCCCAGAATGCATCTGTCATGAATCACATTACACCGTGGCGTGATCAGATGCCAAAAAAAGATGTAAACACATCAGTCCACATTCATAATCAGCCACCTAGAAACCTATTGCCTCACTGACCATTTTTTACATATGCTTCTCAGCTGACAGACTGAACGCCTGTTTTCACACAGCTGAACAACAGCTGCTGCAATCCTCTCTTCCTAGAAGTTAGTCAAATAGTCTGTGGCAGTGGTTTACCAACCTGTTTTCTGGCTTGTGTCCATTAAACACTCAGCTAAATCTACTTGTAACCTGTCGATACAAGCTGTGTATCTCTTGAGAGGTGAGTGGTTCAGCTGAAGACAGGCCCAGTTTGGGCCTCTCATGTATTATGCATTGGAGTCATAGAGCTAAGCATCTGTTTTTCTGGTTAAATGAAGACCCACAAATCTTTGAAAACCCAGAAGGTCCTTAAAAAACACTTCTAAAAGTTTTCCCAAAACATTTAAAGGCTCTTCCAACAATGTGGATGAAAATGTGTATCTGTTTACAGCATGACACATATCATATTTGACCTGTTTCTCAAGTTGTTTCTTAATCCAGACAAGGCTGGAAATAACATGTCCTTGCACAATGGCTTGTTACAACCACATATATGCTGTCTATACTTATGTCACATTGTAATATCTAATTTTCTTCCAAAGAAAATCATGTTTTTATTTTTTGTGTGTGTGTGTGTGTGGTCTACATAACAATATGTCATCTTTTGCTGGTTAGAAGAGTTAGAAGAATGAAGTTTTGGAGGGCTGAAGAGGTAAAACTGAATTATTTTACATAAAACAGTAAAGACTAGAGAAAAATCTGAACAATAAAGAAAAATGCTGTGTAGCTGAATTTTGCTCTTTAATATTTCTTGGCCCAATAATAAACTCATGACTGCACTGGCCTATAGTTTCAGAACAAAGAGTTCCCAGTTTGGACGACTGTTTTGGCAACTTTCTGGGCCACATCACAGCTTTTACAGTCATGTATTAGATCAAACAGATTATACAGATTATATTACAGAGCAGTGGTTTACAACCTGTTTTTTCTTTTCATTCCATTGGTTGAACTCTTTACAGCTCATGTAGGACACATGAAGACATTTAGAACTATGACTAAAGAAAGAAAGCCAGATAATCAGCAACTTTCCTGATAATGGATCCGTCATTTCTGTCCTTTTCCTAGCAAAAATACCAAATAATCCCACGTTTCAGCTTCTTGTTTGTGAGGACTTTGTTTTTCTGTTTTATTATCATTGTAAAGTGGGGTTTGGATGGTTTTCTGACATTACATGGCATTATTGTAAGGGGCCACAAGCCAAAAACATTTGGAGCCACTGTTATAGAGGTTGGATCCTTGTTTGAATAACATGAGAGTGATTTGTTGAGTTATTTTGTAATGTAATAAACTTTGGAGCTCAGTATTAAAGCCATTCATCTACTGTGCTATAAATTAAACTAACAGATATTAAGTACTTTAAAACCCACTGTCACACACAAAACTACATCATGGATGATTTATATTCTACATCCAATCCCACTCACACTGCTGGGTCACTCACCGTCTTGGATGCGCACCTTGATGAGGCGCACTGCTCCACCTCTTGCTCTGGCCAGGAACTCCCTCAGCTCTGGCGTCACCACTAGTGCGAGAAACATGGCGGGTCAGCAGTCTCTTCCTCCTGCCAGGCGCTGCAGCAGGGGTGTCGAGAGACAGAGAAGAAGCAGCAGACAAGACTGGAGCTCCACAGCACCAGGCCCAAATATTCAGTCCAGTCAAGAGGCACTGAAGTCCAACCAAAAGAGCCTGTTGTAAAAATTGCCCTTCACCTCAGATGATGTGACAAAGTACTGTTCTGACTGCTGAAGTAGAGGGTCTCTGAGTGTGTCTTGTCTCGATGAGAGAGTGTGACAGTGTGAGAAGGGACATCGCTCAAGTAACTAGGACAGTATCATGTGCACACAGAAAGGGAACCTGATCACCTCTCTCCTAAATTTAGCTCCCACTGACTGACTGTCCAGACCTAGGTACTGATCTGTGAAACCCCCACCACACACCAGGACCAACAGTTGAGGAGTGTGACCCAGCAAACCTAGTTAACAACTTCTGAGCCAAGAACAACTTTAGTCTGATGTATTGCTCCAGAACAAGCAACACTGATAGATCAGCACTTGTTAGATCTGAATGCAACTCACTGAATTGTTTCATCATCAATAACAAAATTCAGTGGATTTTACTCTTCTTCTTTTACCATATATTGTTGAGTAGATGAATTACAAAGTGATTTAGGCTGAGGTGGCAGCAAAAAGCAGCCTTTTCATTGTATTTAGAATGGAGCCAAATTAGATCGAAAAGAGCATGTTGCTATGGAAAGTGTATCCATTTAGTTAACTTTGTGAATCTCATACCTCAGTTTTCCCCACAGTATGTGTAGTCAGGATAAAACCTGACAAATATTACACTGGGAACTAAAATAAATTCATCACAAAAACAAAACAAACAAAACCCGCTCACAAGTGAACTAGCTAAGCATCAACATATTATAATAACTTGTGCTTCATAAAATATTTTCCTTTCAAAGCATAAAAAATTTTGGAATACAACAAATACGCTATATAAATAAAATTCACTCACATCATTGTGGGGTGTGAGCCAGTTTGAACTGACTCTCTCAGCTGACCACTTCATTGTGTGGCAAAGACAACAACAATAAGCATGGACACACACTAAACACAATGTAGTCAAAACATTTTTTTTTTTTTTTTTACAAAGAAACAATTTAATGTTAAATAGAAATATAAAAAAGACAATAGAGAAGAAATCTATTTCTGAAAACTACTTATTTACAATTTGACTTTTTAAATTTGCCACAAGTCCCTGTGTTCACATAGAGCTGGTTGTTCTGACCCCTGCTGGTCACTTTGAATTTGGCCTTGAACAGAAGCCGTGTCTTCATTTTTCTCTCATCAGTCATCAATGGTTGGCAGCCAGAATGCCTGAAAGATGAAAGAGCATTTTAAATTTAAGTTACCCACACGAAAGACTCCTTATTTCATGTTATAAGCTTGAAAGTCAATCAAGCACCGCCTACAGTTCTATCAAGTGTGTACAGTTTGAGGCAGGACGGGAGAGTAACACAATAATAAAACTGTAATACTGCAAATGAAAACAAGAAACTCGAAGTCGATGAACTGCACAGTTAAGCAACATCAACATGTTTATCTGCCTAACACAGTTTAAAAAGCAATTAAGAAAACAACTCCCTTCGTCCGCACTGCTGCCCCCACTCACCATGTTGGAGCAGGCACTTGCAAATGTCATGAACTTGGGGTTGAACTGCAGGCAGGTAATTGGTCCTGTGTGCTTCCCATCTAATAAAGCCACCTTCATACCGCTCTCTGCATTCCACACGTGGATCTTTCCGTCCTCCGAGCCTGAAATAAACGGACAATGAAAATAGTCGATGAAACAAGGACCAGCATTGTTACATGATGGCTAAGTCCAGCATTATTTTGAGCAATGCCTTTATTTGTCAGAGGAATGCTATTGGTGAGACATTTCATAGATTGACTCGCTATACCACTAAGCATTACATTCTTTTGTCTAAATATGCAAAATATTTGCTCTGCAGCATCTTTTTGATTTGGGAATCAATTTTTGTACTTCAGAGTGACTTTAGAACAATTCATAATCAAATACCTTTAAACTTTTTTGGGATGAAATAATGCATGAAACTATTTACAACAGTGAAACAACAACAAAAGAGAAATGGCAGGCTTAACTTACCGATCATAACGAACTGAGAGTCAGGAGTGAATGATGCCTCCAGTGTTACACCTTTACTGTTGTTGTAGCCCTGTGGGTAAATGAACAGCACCATCCGTGAAAATGAATTATTCTGTGCAGAATGGTGATTCAACAGTGAACACTAGTATATACAGAGAAAACATATTAAAGACAGCATTTGGTGGGTGTGTAAAAGGCTGTGTATCATTTTAGTAGTCATGTTATCTGGCTGCAGGAAATGAGTATCCACCTTCAAAACAGTTTGCGGTGGTGTGTGAAAAAAGTGGGAGAGGCTTCCAAATAATGTGATTGCATTACAGTTCGAACCAGATTTACCCGTAATTATTGATGTTCTTCTTCTGTGTGCTCTAGTACTCCCAATATTGAGTTAATGACTGAAAGTAAGTGTCTGTTGTTTGCTGTTACTTAAAGTTATATCTTGTTAAGTTTGCCTTGTTAAGTTTCACCCCATTAAGTTTCATTGTCTCTCATCACAGTGTGATGAGAGACATTTCTGACATTGTCACAATAATGTAACTGACTGGAGGAAGTATAAGTTAGCTGTTGTCATTTTTCACATTTTTAAGTTGAATTAGTATAGTCAATATTGCTGTGAATGGTTAATAATCTTGTTGGGGGAGAGTTGTGATGTGAGGACGACATTATGTACTACCCTGTTTGACCAGCGGGTGTTGACATTGAACTGTACGTAAGCTGGTCAATTATAAAATGTGGAGTTTGTTTCTGTGAATAGTAATATTTACATTCATAAATTGTAACTCTAGGTTACTATTTCTGTTACTGTTTTTGTTAAAGGTAGGCCTTACAATGCCTATTCATATATTTTTATATCAGAATTTCTTTATTAATATTTCAGTGGTTATGTTCTGTTTCTGTAAAGATGCCAGTGCCTAATGGACAATGGAACAATAAACACTGCTGGAACATAACGCTGTTTGAGAAAGAATTACGTCTCATCTTCATTCTTGTGTCCTGACCGATACACCATTCAGTTTAGACGAGGTAGCCCTATCCTTTCACCTCACAAACAGTGGGAAATTTTTCAGATCTTCATCACTCTTTAAAAATATGAATGAAAGTCCCATAATTGCTTCACTTTTTAAATCTGCTGAATTTAGTCACCGAACAGGTGTAATTTGACCGGGTGTGGGTCACACTGTTCTAACTGTGTGATTTAGACATGTATCTGTCTTTGTGTTTTAGTTTCAAGTAATTGATACTACCATACATAGTGCATGAAGATGAGTTGTCTCTTACCCCAAAGGAATGTAGCACAGCACCCTTAAAAGCATCTAAGATGCGAAGAGCCCCGCCATTAGTAGAAAGAAGGATTAGTTTTCCATCGTTGCTAAACTTCAGCCCTGTCCACTCGCATGTCCGATCATACTGGAGCTTGAAGGTTGCAAAGGGACCCTGTTGACAAGAATGATGATGACTCTTTTGCTTCTATTAAATTGTGGTTATACATTTAAAATTTTAGATAAGACATATGAATGGTCTCTCTCACACACATACACACAAACACTTCTTGCCTTGTCAAATGACCGCAGGTCATAAAGTTTAACCATCTCTGAATTTATTCCAGCGGCAAAAATGAGACCCTCTGGATCAAAGGAGCACACTGGCTTCCCCTGCAGGTGCATCAGACCCTAAAAGCGACAGATCAAAAGTCAGTATCAGCTATATCCCTCTTTTACAATTTAATATTAGATATTAGAGCAACCCCAGTGGGTGTTCACCAAATTACAAGAAAAGATACTTACCTGGCAGTTAGGTGACCGGAGATCCCATAGTCGGATAGTTTTGTCTAATGAGCCAGAAATAAATGTGTCGTCCACAGGAGACATGGAGAGAGATGTCACTCTGATAACAAAAAACAAGGGGAAAAATGAGGATACAGCAACTTCCAACTTAGACAGTAAATCAAATCAAGGTAGAAAACAAAGAAAGACGGGCCAGCATAAATCCAGTCCTCACCTTTTGTTATGCCCTGGAAAATAGCGGATGTATTTGTTGTCATGAAGGGACAGGTACCGGATAGTATCTAAAGGAAAAGAAGCAACACCATTAACATTAGGAAGAAATCAGTAATGTCATACATTAAGAAAGGATAAGCACAACCAAGATGGCATTAAGAACATACAGTCAATTACGGGCAGGTCTGATGAGTTGACTCAACCGTGGGCAAGGCAGTCACTTGTACAGTTAGCTCCTGTATGGGGCAGAATCACAGACCCTCAAACTGTACAAACAACTACCTCAGACCAAAGTGAGTAGTGTGCTCCTCATGATCCAGCAGCTTTCCACAGGGGAATGGCATCCTTTACAAATCAGTGTCTCCACAGTCCAATATAATATAGTCTACTATAACTTAAGTGCCTTCTCCTGCATAACAATGAGGTGATTCAACTGTCTGAATATATGCAAAATGCAGGATGAATACCTCTAGGCTACTTGTTTTTGCCCTATCTTACCATTATCAATGCCTCTAATGACTTCCTATTATTCATGATCACACATATAACATTATCATTACAGGTAGGTACACACACACAAACACTATCACCTTAGGCACAAACTGAAATTTATTAATGTCACTATTCATTCATTTAGCCCCCCCCCAACCCAAAAAACCCAACAAGTTTTTGTGCATGAACATACCATCGATTTTGTTGGAACTGTAGACCACAGTGTTTGCAGCATGTGTGTATCTGATCAGATCCACTCCATACTTTTTACTGTAGAGGGTCCTCTTGGGTCTGCCATAAATCAGAGCAAAATAAGCATTTAAATCAGCAATAATATAAATCTGCTCTGAAAAATAATCTCATCGTCTTTATGTAATTATTACTTAACATTTCGTAAGAATACAACACAGATTCAAGTTACATCCTCAATGGAGAGTTACTTGCTTCCTTGTTTTACATCTCCATGTATCAAAGACTGTGCTGTGACATTTTCTAGCCATATAAATACAAACAGATTACTGTACGGTTGCATTTACAATTATGTACATTATTGGCTGTTTTTCCTTACTAACTGATTAACTTTTTACTTTTTTCTTCACTTGGGAAGGTGGGGCCAGCAAATGCTTTACATTTATGCTATAATAAAATAAATCAGTTATGAAAATGTTGTTAAATAATTGTTGGTGATTCATTTTCTGCTTATCAGCTCATTGTTTCAGCACTAAGATGCAACTACACTATTTTCATTACCAAAACCCATAATTCTTCAGTTTACAATCACACAAGAAAAGCAGCAAACTATCACATTTAAAAACCATTAACCAACAAATGACGAAAACGATTTATTTCTCATGAAAATGTCCATCGACTAATCGATTAATTGCGACAGCTATATTCAGCACTATTTGTTATTTTAGCCTTATCAAAATTATCGATAGATTGAAATAGACATGTTATTTGTTTACATAATAATAGCTGTGCTGTTTTACTAATATAATTTTTGTTTTTTGTCAACTCATACATACCTAATAATTGCTAACGTTAGACTATTTAATTGTAAAACCCTCCTCAGACATTTTAACAGATCAAGGACTACTTCTGATAATATGATGAACACACCGCATGTTACTTACTAGCATATAAGATTAGTTACTATAGACTGACAGGATTAATGCTGCAGGAGTTTTCAAACTGCATGCATACACGGAAATTTCACATTTCATACAATCGCTGTTGAGTATTATCGCAGTGCAGCAGGCCTCGCTAGTTAGCACAGCAGGTAGCTAACGGCAAAAACAACACAGTAAAATTTGCAGAAACCGCACTTACTTTCCCTCTTGACAGTCGTACAAGACCAAAGAATCGTCATCGCTGCTGGAAATAATTGTTTCTCCGTTTGAACTGAAGTCGAAGCAGTTAATTTTGTCTGAGTTTTCTCGGAACACCTTAGCAACCCTGAAGCTCCGCAGCACATTGTCCGTGAGCTTCATGATGGCCTGTCTGTCTCTGAGGGGAAGCAGGCCCTCGTTTTACACTTTAAACCGGCTTACAGATGTAATTTGTGGTGCTTTGTATATATATATAAACTGCAGCGGTTCTGTAAGTTATTTTAGAAGAAGTATAATTCAAAAACAGCGACGAAAGCCCGCCTGTGATACTTTTGATCCACGGGAGGGAAAAGCACCGCCTTCGACACGTCGGTGACGCGCATATTCATCACCAACCACGCGCACTGGTTAGAAATCACGCGATATGATAGATAGTTATCGCGATAATTGCATGTAACTAAGCAACAAAAAAATAATGACCAGCTAATGCCAGTGACTTAACAACACAAAACTTAATTATCTTGGCAGGTTTTGGATAAAATTGAATTTTTTTATTGTCTTTTTCGACTCTGTCGATATCACCGAAGCGGACAGGACCAGAGTAAGTTCCGCATCCGCTCCCTGTGTTAGCAGGTGACCCTCTGGTCCAGCACTTTCTGACACATTTAGCAGTTCGTGTTGTTCGGCCTGCTCTACTTTCTGCCAGCTTCTAGGTTGTGCTCCAGGCAGGAAAATGTCCGCGGGAGAAGCGCAGAAGAAAATAACAGCAGGAGTTGTGTCCCCACTGAAAGGGAAGTCTGAGGTATGAACCAAGCGTGACTGTTCTGTCAGCAGCCTGAGTGTTTTTGTTGAATGTCAGGAGAGTGAACATTTGCTTGGATACTTCAAGAGATCGACAGTGACCATGGTAACATACAAATTCAGGCTTAAAGTTCAGATTCGTGTCGACTTAAAATTGAATCCTCATGTCATCAGTTCTAAAATAGAGTTAAACTTTAGAAAACGTTTTGACCTGTAAACATATTCCTGAACAAGCCATTATTGCGCAACGTTAATGAAAGAAGTTGACTTTCTCCAAATGCTTGGTGTTTTGACCAATCAGCACTCCAAAAAAGTTATCAAAATAGTTTCTGATGAATTTTCTTTCGATTGACTAATCAGTTCACCTCTATAGTGTTGTTGGTTTAACAAACAAACTTTTCAATTTTGTTTATTTTAGATTTTGGGCTGTAGGGCCAAGCAATATAGATAAAAAATTATTTCAGGATAAATTTGATTTTATATCACCATAACAATAAATTGCATATAATGCATTTTTTCTGGAAAATCTATTGAGTTATAATAGATAAAGTAACCTGATGTATGTTTTTAGACTTATCTAGTTCATGAAATACCAGAAAGATCAGAGTACTTCATCACAATAATTTTCACTGATTTGAAATATTGTCCACTTTGACCTGATTCAACCAGAGATGTAAGACTTTCAGCTGTCATAAACATCATTAATGCTTCACTGAGTACCATATGTGGTTTTCAACAGCATGAATGCAGGTGTCTGCACAGCAGTGAGAAAATACCTGCATTTAGTGTGCTCATGAATTCAGTTTAAACCAGTTTAAGGTTGTTTTACACTGAATTTAGGCTGCGGACCCTTTGAACTATTCCACAGCATGAATGGGTCCAAAGTCTGTTGGATACTGTGCACATGAATTTCATCACTGTGTTTGATTTTATACCAGCACTGAACTAACTTCTGGTATCACTGACTCATCTTTTTGTTGTTACCTAGTCTGTGGCAAAAAAAAATGTACAACTAAAGAAACAGTGCACAGCTGGGTGGCTTCGATGTGTCCCGTGCTCTATTCAAGTCAATCATTACACATAGGGTACACAACCCCTGTCAGTGTCTGGTCAGATTTTTGCTACACTTACTGCTGAGCTGGAGCACACATAACAGGCTTCCACTGGAATCCTCAGGCTTTATATCCCATTTACAACTTTCACAGGTAGGCAGATGCATGAGTCTTGAGAAAACACAGTTTTATGGGAAATGTGTTTACTAATTTATGGCAATTATCTAAGCAAGATTTTGGTTGATATAAACACAAAACAAACCACTAGGCAAAGGTTTGTACACTTCCTTTTCAGCCTTTAGAAGTAAACAGTTAATGCATGAAGAAAATATCAATTTATGTGGGTAGAAGAGGTATACGACAGCCCCATACACTAGTGTAATCCTGAAGTCTTCAGCTTTAATTAGTAAGGTTTTAACTGAGCTATCAATCATTTTAATGACTGAACAATTTTTAGTCCATGCTGTCAGTTAGTACTGCAGAAATGTTTGCATTCTTTGGAAAAGGATTTACTTGAGAGGTAAAAGTGGCCTTCAACCAACAAAAATGATTTGTGAGTAACTGTAGAATATTTGACCTTTCCTCTCATCCTTTCAAGTCGTATTCTATATGTGTGGTCTTTTTTTAAAATAACCTGCTTTAGTGCTAACTGTCCTTATACACTGACACCTGATTTTTTTCATTCCTTAGGCAGTTTCTGCTCAGACCCAGTGAAGTGTCCATGGCACGTGTTCTTTCCTTGTTCCGACCTCAGCCTTTTCTGGCCCTTGTGGGCAGGAGGAAACCTACATTGTGCAAAATGTCAATGGACTCACGGGCACGCAAGGTGTTTGTAGCTGCAGTGGAGGCTGTGCAGCCAGACACTGTGGTGCGGCAGAGTATAGAGCGCAAGGAGGACTCAGTCATTATCAATGGTCAAAAATTCACACTGAAACACAACCTGCACTTGGTTGGCTTTGGAAAAGCTGTACTGGGTATGGCTGCTGAGGCAGAGAGGATAGTGGGGGATCACTTAGTGAATGGAGTCATAAGTGTGCCACATGGGATTCAGCAGACATTAAAGCAGCATGGGAAAGAGTAAGCAAAAAACTTTAAGAGTTAAACAACTTGAAATATTACACAGAAAAACAGATAAAGTGTAATAAAATTTCTCACTTCTATCACAGTCATCTGTTGTTAAAAGAAAACAGTCACATCAAAGTAATGGAGGGAGCCAAACACAACTTGCCTGACTCTGATGCCCAGAAGGCAGCTGAAGGAATCAAACAGTTAGCCAGTGAACTGACAGAGAAAGACTTGCTACTTGTACTGATTTCAGGTAAACACATCACTTCTCTTAATTCTGATTCTTAACAAAATTATACCTTAAAATGTAAATTCAACTAAAGGTGATTCAACTCTTTCTAGGTGGAGGTTCTGCGCTTTTACCTGCACCCATCCCACCAATTTCATTGCAAGAGAAACTGGATGTTACCCGCAAACTTGCAGCTGCTGGTGCCACTATTCAAGAGCTGAACACTGTACGTCGTGCCCTTTCTTTCTTAAAGGGTGGAGGGCTTGCACATTATGCTCACCCTGCACAGGTAATGTACTTTTATTTTTTAAACACTTGTTTGTTGTTAAGAAGTCATTTCAGCACTCTGCTTTGAATGTCACCCCTCTGAACCCTTCACAGGTGGTTGCACTGATACTGTCTGATGTGATTGGAGATCCTCTGGACTTGATAGCCAGTGGCCCCACAGTCCGAAGTGAGGTGTGGCCTGAGGAAGTTTTGTCAATCCTTGAACAGTACAAGCTGTTGAACTCTCTACCAGCTTCAGTGAAGGATGTCCTTGGGAGACCAAGTCCCCGGTGGAAAGAGAACAAGGATGAAATAGAAAAGGCAGAAAATGTTCTTAATGCTGTTATTGGCTCCAACAGCGTCGCCCTCAAGTGCGCAGGTCGCCGGGCCCGAGAGCTAGGTTTCCGCCCTGTTGTTCTGTCACCAGGAGTGTGTGGCGATGTAAGGTCAGTCTCCAGACTTTACGGCCTCCTGGCCCGCTTTGCATGCTGTCAAGAGGAACCTCCTCCTGAGATTGCTGCTGAGGTGCTGAGGCTAGGGCCTGAAGTAGGTGTGGAGAGCTGGGACCTGTGCCGCACCATGCAGGTCTTAGATGAAGGGCGTACGGAAGGATGGGGTGCCACGTGTCTGTTAGCTGGAGGTGAGCCCACTGTGGAATTGACAGGAAAGGGTCAAGGTGGTCGGAACCAGGAGCTGGCTTTGCGAGTTGGACTGGAGCTGAGAGGCCTGCAGCTCCCACCTAATGGTCCTGTCTTCCTGAGTGGTGGAACTGATGGTCAGGATGGACCCACTGAGGCAGCAGGGGCCATTACCGATGGAGGTTTGTATGAAGAAGCACAAGCACAGGGGCTGGACATCAACAACTTCCTTACTAACAATGATTCTTACTCATTTTTTTCACATCTTTCTGCTGGGCAACATTTACTTGTACCTGGCCTAACCTGCACCAATGTGATGGATGTGCACATGCTACTTATTCCACCGATTCCCATTAACATAAGATAATTCAAAATTGGATCCTGCATTTAAAAAGTACTCTATCTGGTTCTCTGACTTGGCATGGTATGAGGTTTTTCAACTCAACATTTTTTGCCCATGTCGGGAAAACTGTGCATAGACCTACATGAGAGAAGGATTGGTATTCCTATATGAAAATCTAACAACCACAAAGAATAAAATTGGGATGTAATTTTTGTTATCAGCATTAGAGGTTTTTCAGCAGGGAAAAAACTAAAAACTGGACTTAATGCAAATCTTTTTTTTAATCACAGCAAATTATGTTTTACAACACAGCATAGAAATAACAGGCATCAACAACATCAGTATTTTCAAGTACATTACACAAATGTAACATCAATCAAGCTGTTTGCACGACTTGCAAAGTTCATTATCTTCCTGCTTTGCTGCTGGTCTCTTCAGGTACGTCAAGGTACCTAATATATGCTGATCATTTTGTTGTAATAGTTTATTTGACAAATACTATGTACATCATTAAAGAGTTCTATAAATACACAATGCAGTATATTGTCTTGTACTACAGACTTGCAGCTACTGCTATAACAATATAACATGTCGGTTACAATAGTTGACTGTAGGTTGGCTCACGTGGAAGTACATACACTATTCAACACCTCTGACATTTTCATGTTTTATTACTGTACATCAAATCACAGTGGATGTAACTATTATTTTCACAAAGATTAACATAAAAAAATAATGTCAAAGTGAAACAAACTTGTACGTACTGCATACAAATATAAAATATAATAGTTGTGTTCACCCTTCTCAAGCAAAGAGGCACCTTTGCCAACATTTATGGCCTTGAGTCTACCCAGAATGGATATGTCTGTGTCAGCTTTGCTACCTGGACATTGCACTTTTTCCCCCAGTCTTCTTTGCATAGCTACTCTCCAGTAACAATCCTGCTAATCCTGGATTGAGGTGTGGACATCGATTAACAGCCAATCCTGTGTCCGACTGAAAAATAAATCTTCACCCAAGTCACAGTTGTCTTGCACACTGAGGCGGGTTTTTCTCTGCGAGTTTTCAGTATATTTCTGCATTCATTTGCTCTCTACGTTCACAAGCCACCAGGGCCTGTTGCAGAGAAGCACCCCCACAACATGCCACCATGCTTCATGGTAAGGGTGTTGGGTTTCTGGTGAATTTGATAGAGTATAGAGCTTGAGAAGGGTTTTATTGAGTGGCAATAAAGCTACAGGTTGTGACGCATCCAGGAAAAAAAAAAAATCATAAAATCATCTGACACCTATTACACACGTGATTTATATTCAAATTGTGCACTTTGGATGTCATAAATTGGATGAATATACTCTTGCTTTGTACTTAATTTTAATCAATCTGTAGAGATTTGTTTTCACTTTGACACAGGTGTTTGCTGTGAATTAATGTATGAAACATGAAAAAGTCAGAGGGGCTGAATACTTAACACAGGTATTCTGTCTTCCATTAAGTGCATGCAACACCCCTTACATGTTAAGACAAACAATGGTGTTTCAAATTTACCAGAAAAATCATGGAAGATGTACAACACGAACTGATTTTCATGGATTTGTCTTTAAATAGACCATATGGATTATTTATCAAATAGAAGTGATGAAAATGATCCTGTCCACCGTAAGGAATCTTTAAAATTATAACTAGATGTGCACAGCACTCGCCATCATCATACACTAGCTCTTGCTGGTGCAATTGCAATTCAGCCTTAACATTCAAAAACCTGTCCATATCATCCTGCGTGTCCTGACTTTAAAAAATCATGTACCTTTTTCCCTTCATACATCATTCAAGTCAAGTACAATTACTTTCTCTTGCTTGTGGTCTTGGGATGGAAAATTTCATATCTGCTATCAAAACAGCGTTCTTAAAGCATTCTCAACTCACATGCAAACCCATCAATATTTTTCACATTTGTACTAAAGTCTCTTGAAAGAAATGAAAAAAGTTGACGATGAAGCCGAACAGGTTTTATGCAGAATAAAGTCATTTTCAATGAGCAAAGTTGATAGTCCGAAATAAATATGTTACAGCACTATATGTGCAATTTAAGGGATATAAGTGAGACGTAAAATTTCTCTAGGCAGTCGCCATAAGGTGCATCCATCTTGAATACACTGAAAAGTATCATTTTCACAACTTGGGTGCAGTCAGTGTCTCTGGGAGATGTTAACTGTCCAGGTCTCACTTGGATAAAGTCCACAGTCCAAGCCCATTGTCCTGTTAATCTCGATGAGTCTTCAGAGTATCGCCTGCTTTACTTTCCCTGCAAGAATAACAGAATGTTATTGCCAACAAAACAACCAAAAAAGAAAACAATGAGATTAATGCTATTTCAGTACAATAAAACATCTGTAACACTAATACACATTTTCACCCAAGCATCATCAGTGATATGATGGTAATAAATGTTGCAGCTTCAGTTGAGAGAACATAATTACAGTGTCTCCATTCAACTTCGTAACTATACTGAAACAGAGTATCAGACAGAGTCAGGAAGGTAAGCCACTTGCTTGAAGCAGCATGATGCTTTAACACATACCATCCACTCAGGTGAGGTGCTGTGTCAGGTGTGCCTCCGTTCTGCCCAGTCCCTGAACATCAACACAGACAGAGATAAAGCTAATGTGGCTAGCACGAGTTAAGCAAGCGATATGGATAAAGACAAAGAAAACTCACCCTGTCGGTAATACATATCGTTCACTGTATTCCCGTAGACTTTCCATGCAAAGTGAATTGCGACAAGACTAAAAATTAACCAGCTTAGTAAAATCTTAAATATGGAGACTCTCATATCGTTGGCGAGCCAGTCGTCCACAAACTCGGAGAGAAACGATAAGCAGCTGTCAGCGATGCGGGACAAAAACTCAAAGTCCCACGGTTCCTCCATAGTGTCCGATTATCCAGCTAATGTGGAAACAACTGGGTGAACTTTGTGTCCGTTGGGCCGTTTAAAAAACATCACTTTGGCTATGTAGCATAAGACATCCTGGTCGCCATCTCTACCGTTACGATGCTTATGAGTGGATTGGGTTGAAGAATCGGACATGACGTAGTTTACGTAGCCCCGCTACCTCACACGTAAACATCCTTCAGAAATACTGTAATTTTTTTCTTTTAGCTAAACTAGGTGTTTAATTATTGCCTGACAAGACCATTTAAGTCTTTGGTGTTATACACACCATTACTACATTTTACAAACGAAAAGTAATTAACTATTACCAACATACAATAGCAAGTTAGCTGTCACTGCTTTATCCCACAGCAGCAATGCCTACGCAAACCGTAAGGGAAAAAAATAAATACAACGTAACTTTTTTCTAGAAACGCGTTTTCTAGAGGCAGATTCCACCTTTATATGTATTTTTGTGACCACACACATGTCTGCTGTATGGCACGAACGATAAAATGCGTGTCCGGGGCGAAGCCAACGTTTAAATCACGCACTTTGACACAGTTTACTGCTCCTCTCTCCCGCTCAGCTGCGGTAGCTATAGCATGACGAGGCAGTCGCTGCCGGCGGAGTGCATTTATACGATTCAAACGTTGGTTTCGCCTCTGGCAAACATTTTATCCCCCCGGACATAAAGCAGACCCCTGCCAGATGACAAGAAAATGAATGAAGACGCAACCTGCTGCTGGATAACCGATAAAAACAACGCGTCCACTGTTCTCCCTAATATTTCCATAGGGAACGTTATGTGAGCGCTCTGAATTCAGTGCGAACGCTAAGGCCACGATGGGTCTAATTAGCTCGTATCTACGTTAGCTACACGAAAAGGCAAGTGGCCAACCCTGTTTTATTGTTTTGTTACAGAAAGTCATACAATTCATACATGTTTAATTGGGATAGCTTTAAATAAAAACTTAACAATGTTGTGTCGTTTATGTTGTATGTTTAACTCATCCAGCAAAAAAATTATGTTACAGTCTCGTGCAGTGCATCACATTTTCTGTCTGGAACGTCACCCTGAGGGGGCGGAACTAGCCTAAGCCAGCGAGTAACCTGATTGGTCAACTCAGCTTGTCATGAGAGATTCCGGATGTCTGCTGTGGTAAGAGGAAAATTTGTTTTCTGCTCCTCATTCTTGACAGCCTGTTTGCAACCGGGCTCCCGATGAAAGTTAATGTAGCAAATTAGATATTTAACCCAACGTTTTGACGGCACCAAAATCGTAAGTTTCAATGATAAAGTGTCTTTATCTGTTTAATTTTAGTTGACCACGATTGCTTGCATTGCTCACTGTTAAGCCAAGGCCATGAAATTGATCTGTGTGTGTCGCTTGCTAGCAGGCAGTGTTAGCCGTGTAACTATAGCCAACATTTACTGAGCTGCATCGGAATTCACAGTCAAACATCTATGCTAATGCAAAAGTAAGATTTCTCGACGGCGTGCACATTAGCAGAGAAGCTACCATTAGCTTCATAAGTATCTTAAGCTATTATTAGACACACGTTTGCTCCCTAGCGTTGGAACAGTTACTTTCGTCTCTCCGTCCAACCAACTGTCGTTTATCTGTAGTATAGCATTAACCAGCCTGCTGGAAGTTGTAATCAGTCTGAAATTCCACAGTCTGTTCGGCATCTTGGAGTTGTCATCATGTGACCCTGTCACTGGTCCATTATGAGTGCTCCTATTCATGAGATTTGAGATGCGTGCTCTCCCAAGGTTCAGCTACAACCATTGCATTATATTAGATATAAAGCTGTTTGTTTGAAATTGTTTGGTTATAGTATGTTTTTATTTAATCTCCAGTGACTGGGATGGTATCATGGAGAGAGACAATCATCAAGAAGGAGAGGCACAGGGAGTGAAGATTTGTGATTCACCCTCAGAGAGCAATCCACCTGGTGAATAAATGATATGATCTTTCATTAAAGCTATTTTAATTTTTAACGCCCATGACTTCATTTTCATCACTCATTTCATAATTTAATTTTGTTTTCATCTTAGCTGACACCTTGGCAACTTCTCTCTCCCTCTTGGGCAATCACATGTTTCCTGACCCTGTGGAGAGAAACAACGGTACTACTGTTGTGAAAGAGGAGCCTGCAGATTTGCACCTGTCGGATGTTACAGCACAGGAGCAGAGTCTGGACGCAGAGCACGTTTCTAACCAGGTAAAAAAGCTAGAGACTGAGGCGGCAGAAAACTCTGAGTGTCAGAACAATGAATCCACCGAGACAACTGAAAGAGGAACTGAGGATGCTGCCATAGACAATGACCAGAGCGATTCTGGAGAGTTTGTTGTAACAATGTTGGCCAAGGCCAAGCTGGAGGAGCAAGGTATAGGTGTGAAGGGAAGGTCATCCCCCTTGCTGGAGGCAGGCACCCAGGAGTCTCCTTCATTTATGTCTCATCGTGATGAGGATGTGACAGCTGACAGCTGGCGGCAGCACAGGAAGCATGTTTTTGTGCTAAGTGAAGCAGGCAAACCCATCTATTCTCGATATGGCAGTGAAGAGGCTCTGTCATCCACAATGGGAGTCATGATGGCATTGGTGTCCTTTGTCCAAAGTAGCGATAATATCATCCGCTCAGTCTATTCAGGTGAGAGCTTTTGTGTGATTTCATTTTTTTTTTGGGATATTATTGTGAATTTCAACTGGGTATGTCACAGGTGATCAGACATTTTCAATTCTCTAATATGACAGCAAGTGTAGAAATTTTGCAAAGGACTTTGGGAAGAGGTGGACAGCAGGCTGCAGTACCTCTGACTTGCTGTGAAGGGCAAGATAATTATTGCCAATTGACAACAAGTGCTGTACAAGTGAGAGAAACAAGTAAAAATTCATGCATTTAGAGTATTGTTTTACAGTCACTTTGTATTGATTTGTATTTATTATTAAATATAGCGTTTTATTTTGGACAATATGCTAATTTCCAAGTCTGAAAGATGTACAGTATTTTTGAGTGCAGAGACATTGAGTATTGGGGGGTGTACTTAGTTGTCATTTACTGATACCTTCAGTATGATCTTTATTTTGCTGATATTTTTTCTTCCTTCCATCAGAGGAGCACACTGTGGTGTTCTTACAAAAAGGGCCCCTAGTGCTCGTGTGTGTCTCCAGCAGTCGTCAGTCTGAGCAGCAGCTGCGTGGAGAGCTCCTCTACGTATACTATCAGATCATCAGCATGCTCACGCAGGCCAGCATATCCCGCATCTTTGAACACAAGAAAAACTACGATCTGAGGAGACTCTTGGCAGGCTCAGAGAAGATCCTGGACGGCCTCCTCAACCTGGTAGATTCAGACCCCAGCTTCCTCCTCGCAGCAATACACTGCTTACCCCTAGCCTCCTCTCTCAGGGACTCTCTCAGCCAGATCCTGCAGAAAGCTATCACGCCCAATCTAGTTTTCTCCATCCTCATCGCCAAGAACCAGCTGCTCACCATCGTCCAAGAGAAGACCGTCATCGAGGACACCCGGCTGGAGCCTGCTGACGTCCACCTCTTGCTCAACCTCATCGGAGCCTCCTCTGCCTTTCAGGCTGGGGAGATCTGGACTCCCATCTGCCTCCCTCTCTTTAATCCTGACTGTTACTTTTATGCATACATTTCTTACCTGGACCCTCCAGAATGCACTGTTTGTTTGCTGCTGCTCTCGACAGACAAGGAAGCTTTCTACGCTGTAGCTGAGTGCAAGAGGAAGATAGAGGAGGCCATGGTGGCTCAGAACTCCCTGAGCCTCATTGCCAAAGCCCAGTCATACAGCGTGAGCCAGGTGGGCGTCTCAGACCTCAGACACTTCATGTACAAGCCCTTTGATGTTCCAGACAACTACCGCCAGCTCACTCAGTTCACCAGGTGTGTGTGTGTGT
The DNA here is from genome assembly GCF_002814215.2 of Seriola lalandi dorsalis. NCBI lineage: Eukaryota > Metazoa > Chordata > Actinopteri > Carangiformes > Carangidae > Seriola > Seriola lalandi. The sequence goes on from NW_019524799.1 coordinate 334,833, forward strand.
CTTTGTGTGTATCTGTCATTGTCTATGCAACAACAGAAGGGACTTCTGAGGCGTCATTGGTGCTTTATGTTTAAAAAGTGAACAACAAGTTATTTATTTTGTGCTTTTATAGAGTATTTTAAATTGCACTTAATGTTAGGCAGTGAAATAAATACCTGAGAAAGTATGAAAGCCTGTCTTAAAAAAAAAAAAAAAGCTAAGTGTGGTTGTTTACAAATGTGTCCTGTTTTATATTAAGTACCTCAGATTAAAAGGGTTTCTGAAATAGGGCTACCAGTTACAAGGGCACAGAGAATTAAAAACTGTAAGAATTTCAAATTGTATTCCACTAATCCTGACGTGTCACTTCGCTTATCTCCTAATGAGCTGAACTGAAAGAATTAGGTGTCCTATTACATGAGTCAGCAGCCAGTCGAAACCTTGAGAATAAAAGTGAAATTATGCAGATAATCATAGCGCTACACTTCAAATAGCAATAACACATTTGTTTACTTGGCACTGTTCAGAACAAGGGTACAAAGAGCAAAAAGTCTCCCTTTTAAATAATTTTGGAAGCTGTGTTTTGGCATTTTGCTGTGTAATTTTTGTCCCATCAGATTCACAAATGAATAGTTTCAGTGATTTAAAAATTCATCACTGTAGTCCTCATGTCTCTGTATTATTGCATCACTATATATTTTTTTTTTTTATCAAAGAACCTTATGTGACTTTTCTGTCTGTAACCTACGATTTGTTGCCGCATGTAGCCCAGAGATGGAGGCGCCGTACAGCAGTGAGGGGGAGAAAATGAGACTGCTCGACCTTTATCGTTATATGCACAGCCGCATCCACAGCACCTCACGACCCCTCAAGCTCATCTACCATGTCGCTGAGAGAGAAACTCTGCTAGCCTGGGTATGTAGCTGTGGTTATGGACACATTTATAAGATGTACTCAGGAAAAGGTTATTCAGAGAAATCAGGTTATGTTGGTAAGTGGACAAATTTGTGTACATCCACTGTAAATTCATGCATACATGCCGCAGGTCAGTAATTGGATTCCTCCCCCACACTGATCTTATTACCTCTGCCAAGGAGGTTATGTTTTCACCCATGTCTGTTTATTTATCAGCAGGATTACTCAAAAGTACTTAACCAATTTGCACTGAACTTGGTGGAGGGATGAGGAACAGGCCAGGGAAGAACCCATGAAATGAAATAGTCCAAGTTGATGTTTTTAAATGTTATGTTTTGTCCGATCAACAGTCCACAACACATTACTATTATACATGATACCAAAAAGCATCAAATCATGATATTTGAGAAGCTGGATTCAATATGTGTTTAATTTTTCTAGCTTTTTTAAAAATATATATTAAAGTAAATTCTGAAATTCCTGACAGCTGACTAATCAATTATTTGACTAATAGTGGCAGCTCTACACAGTCAAATATTGAATGATGGAGTTATTTAGGCTTATAGAATCTACTTTGTGTTAGTTTAAGTTTAATTCAGATTTTGGATCGGATTATCTTGAACATGAGGACATATACTCATGTAATCATCTCTCCTTTCATAACACCTCTTTGCTTCCACAGCAGTATTTTTATTCATTTATTTTTTCTGAATTCTTCATCCTCCACATTCGTATGTGTAAAAAGCCAATTAGAAACTCCGTTATGTATATACACGGCCAAGAAATCTGCATTCTCCAGCAAGATCTAGCTGGGGAAATCAGGTTTCTCAAATTCCCTACCCTGATTATGGAAACTGGGTTTCTCATTTACATGTCGTTTAAGAAAACAGCTTACCGGATGGGAGACTGTAACCCAGTTACTAATGTGCATATAAACATACCCGAGTCACAAATTGTTGCAGTTTCTTTTTTTGATCAGTTTGATATCCTCACCTAAATTGTCCATTTTCCTCTCCACTGTAGGTCACAAGTAAATTTGAGCTGTACACCTGCTTCAGTCCTCTGGTGACAAAGGCCTGTGCTATTACAGCTATCACTAAACTTCTAAGGTGGATTAAAAAGGAGGAGGACCGTCTCTTCATCAGATATCCCCCGAAGTATTCAACAACCCCAAACCCCAGCAAGAGCTCTCGAGGTGGAAAATCTGACCAGCAAGACTCCACAGACAACGGCTTCTTGTCTCTTCTATAGGACTTTCTTATTGCTACAATAGTGGCGGCTCTGCCTCATTCAACAATAGTTTGTACACTGGTTCCAAGATATTTTTGAACCCTGTTTTGACACCTGTTGGACTTGACAGACATTGACTACTGGAATCAAACACTACATTTTACACTATTTAAGAAGGAATGATCTCTTTGAAGCTAGTATTATTTCCTTACCTTAACAAGAAAGCATGTCATTGCATCACTGCTTTCGATCAGAAACAGTCAGGGCAAAACAGCATTAGTACGTTTTAAATTGAACTGTGGTAGAATGTAATTGCAATGATATTTAAATGTTTTTATATTGTTTTATTACTGCAACAAGAGAGAATATTTTCTTTCTTGTGTAAGTTAAAATGGGGTGAAAAATGAACTTAAACTACCTTTCTCAGACTAGTTATAACATATAGATTTTTTTTTCATGATGACACAAAAACATCCCAATGTTATGAAACTGGATATGCAAGTATCGAAAGTATGTTGTGTTTTTGGGCTCAGCATAAATCGGAATAACAACTGGAACTGCCACACCAGTGATGAGCCGTCGTGTGTTATGATGGTGCATGAACAGACAAATCTATGGATTGGTTGCACATCCCTGCGGCACAACTTGAAAACATGGTGTTGTTTTATATCCCACTAATGTTTCCACTCAAATTTAAAACCATCAGGTTTCATTCATATTACATTTTGGGCAGAAAAAACAAATAGGATATCCCAGCCTGTTACACATTATCACTTTACATAATCAATTTTTCCATTGTTAGTGTTTTCATTGATAGAAGTCAAACCTTGTCAGTCTGGAAATCATCTAAGCTAAGACGATGCCTCAGAGCTCATGCAATGTTTTTCTGCAGATACTTCTTGTACAATTATCAGCTGACACCTGATGTAGTGAGTTCAGGTACTTCTCTTTTTGGATAATAGTTTTGTAAAGATGGTCTATAAACAGTAGCCTCATCCCTGTGTCCTCTGAGGAATTTCCTGTCAATTCAAGTCTTAAGAGTATGTCTATAGTATTATGAAATAAATCCCAGGTTGCACAAATGTACACTTGTCCTAATGAAGTAGAGATGTAGTGAATAAGCTTCATTTATTATCTACCAGATGACAAATTAACATTAAGTAATGCTTGATCTTGCAGTTCTGTAATTTACATAATAATGTTCTAGGAGTTTTCCTGGTAAGATCTATTTAGTTTGGTATTAATTGTATCAAAAATCAATGCAGTTGGTAGATTTCCAATGAATCGCTTTGTGTAATCTAACAGATAGTACCTGTACAATTAGTACAAAATTACATAGCTCTTTCCAGGAAACACCATAAGAATTTAAAACGTAAAATAAAGGGTTACCAACATTTAATTGAGACTTTGAATGACATGTCATTCATCAGTGTCATTTGTTGTGTCCAACTTAAACAACCTAGCCTAACTGAAATAAAAATGTTTGGTGAAGTGTTACCCAAAATTGTATCAACCAAAAACTAAAACTTCCCTTTAAATGTTCGACAAAGTGTTAACACTAGAAGTACACTTGCATCAAAGCTGCTTAGAAGAATGAAGTTTTCTATTATGTAGAGCATTAGAGCAGCTGTTTTCATTGGTCCAATTAATGTGATACAAGTTAACAGTGGCTGATGAACCCCAAAAATAGTTGATATATACAATATGGTCACTTGACATTTCCTTCCTGACAAGTTAAATGTGATCACCTCCACAATGTATTATGGGATAACATGGGAAGCTGCAAAGGTTAGACTTACTGTAAATTCTGCCTTTTAAAATGGGTCAAGCAGTCAAACAGTCCTGATGTATTCATTTTAAAAACGTGGGTGAACTTTACCTTCATGTTCTCAAATCTTATACTTCGATTCATCCTTGACTTGAGGGAAACAAAGATGCTACGGTGCGATGAACTGATCTGTTACGAATCCTTAAAAATGACACATACACATGCAGTTGTTTCAAACAGCATTTATTCTTGTATGAGAAAATATTGTCTCAGGCAGATTAACAGATCTTGCAGTACAATTCAAATGACAAGATCAAAAAATCTCCTGTGCCACCAAGAAAAACAAGAAAAGCTCATGTAGGCGTCACTGCTGCCTACAGAGCTCAGGTCTTGTGCCACCTCACTTCTAGAGAATATGTTCTGACATGTTGGTGAATACCATCACTATTACAAAGAGCTACGTAGCATCATACATAAATCTTTTCAATATTTTACTTTTTAAATAACACTCTCAACTGCCACAAATTATAAATTAAAATCTAAATTTGATTTTTGCATTCCTTAAATTACTTCATGTAAGCCAATATAAACATACATTTACATATTTACAAAACTATACACATGCACCTTTACTACACTGAGGCTGTATACATATATGTATATACTGTATACACACACACACAAGCTTTTTGCCACACATATGGCTCCAGGAGTCACCGATCCTACAAGTTTTTTTCATCTTTTTTTTTTTTTAAAAACAGACCGATTGTGCTTTTCAAGTCATTTCAGCCAGATTTGCAAATAATTGCAAGTTTTTCAGTGAGTGATTGCAGTAGACTTCGTTATAATAACCACTAAATAATCAGCTTCACCTCTGTAGTGGCGTCACATCTTACTAACCAAGTAGCTGCACCAGGTACTCATTCTAGTATCATAATACAGTTTCACAATATGGAAAAATAAGTAAAAACCTCTCAAGTCCCACCCAAAACACATCATAGCTGGACTAAAAGTTCAAGAGTGTTTGCACTGGCAGCCATTTGACCAACATTTATCAGTATTTCTACTACTTTGAGTTGTTCTATTGTACTGTACTTCCAATTCTCAGAGCCACTGAATAAAATGTGTACACACCCAAACATCTAGGAATGAAACGTAGAACCAGTTATGCTTCCTTTCAGGCTTAGCTTTAAATTCAGTGTCACTGCCAGCTCTAGCAAGTTTGACATATTTGTTTTTGAATAATATTTCCAACAGTAAGTAAAAGGCTAGAGTCCATGTGATTCAATGGAGGGAAAATTTGAAATATAGGTTATTATAAGTTTATGGAGTAAACGAGTAGTAATTCAGCAGTAATTTGCAAAAGGAAGCAGGAGTGCTTCAGAATGACGATGTAGTGTCAACAGCACGCCTTCTTCAGAGCTTAAAGGAAAACCAAAAGAACATTTTATTTTTCACTTTGGCCTTCTTTCCAAGTTACTACTATTAACTTGTTTGCCTTACATTTATCAAGGCGTCTTGAGCAGCAGAGTATACCACCTCTGCAGATTTAAGTGCATAAGCTACATAATGATCTATTTCTTAGTTTGGTGCCTTTTTATTTGGAAAATACTGGTAATATTAAATGTTTTATTTAATATCACCAGTATCACTTAGAAATATCAAAGACAAAATTTTCATCCATAACTGTCAAAGCTAAATTTCTCTGGAGTCCAGATATGACATGAACATTAAGTGGGACTTTTGCACTTCAATAAACACAGTGACATTTCTATGGCAATTACAATCTAAATATGTTTTGAATCAAGACAGTCCCTTTCACAATTAAATATTTACACTTTTCTCACTTGAGTCTTGACTCACTTTGGCCTAAAATAATAAACTTTATATGAACACATAGCAACAGTGGTTGTGTAAAACCTTTTTTAAAAAAAATTACTTGAATAAATGAACAAATTCATCTACAAAAATATGTTCAAGCACCTTTTCTCTCCATTTTAAAAACCAGAGCATCGGGTCTAAACAGAAAACCTTTTAATACCATCAACTGCTGGAAATGTTGGTAATCCCTAATTGTACTTTTCCACTTTTTAAGAGCGTTGATGAAGCTTCTATACATATAACCAGGCAGCCTGTTTAAGATGATGAAATGTTTCAGCTAAAATTTATATAAAATTGGAAGGAGTGAAGTTAAGATTTCCTCTCACGTGGTTTAAATGTACTATGGCTCGGTCATACGCAGTGTGTACAGACTTGCGAACACTGGGTTTCTTTCCTTCCATTAAGCGCAGTTTGTCTACAGTGTCATCCATCCCCAGCGGCAGTAGTTTATTACGAGGGAGCCATTGCCTGAAAACCAAGAGGGACAATTTTCAAAGTGAGCAAGATTACTCCCGCTTGTTGTGAAGTTCAGTGTTAGGTTTATCCTGCTTGTCTGAATCTTACCAAGTTCTTTTGGTGTCAAAGAAGAGCACTAAGAAGAGCTTTTCGCCTTCGTCCATTTGTCTCCAGTCGCCCAGTTTAAGTACCTCCACAGGAGGCACTGGAATGGGGATGCCGTTATGCAGAAGCCCTTCCTGGGGCATATCTGGGTCAACAATCTGTAACAGTAATTTATGTCAGTTACTGTACATTGAATAATTATACCCATCTATGCGTAAAGTAAAAGATTTAATCCATTCTCACCATTGCTGGGTATGACGGATATCCTCTGCATTTGGCCCAAACTAGGTCCAGTGGCGCAAGCTCTGTCTCACTATCTAAAGACAGAAGTGTAGACTTTCCTGTGAACAGGATATTCCAATATATACAATTAATTTGTATTCATGACAGCTTTTGAGCCCAAACTTTAAACTGAACTGAACTGAACATAAAAATACTAAACTTTTGTTTTTTGTGTGTATAATCTTGCATTACACATCCAATAAGCACACAAAAACAGTGGCATTTCACTGTAGTTTGATTGCCCTTTCTTCATACACACCAGACCCAGAGATGTCTCCATTCTCACTGCCAGGGACTTTGGCCAGTGCAGGTTTACCCCGACTACGTTTGGGTGGGGAGACACTACAGCTGTAAACAATAGGAGAGAAAACATTTAAACCTGCAACAACAGATTTACAAAATGTCAGACAAGTTGTGAACACAACCTTTTAAGTTTATATTACACTCTAGTTAAAAGCAGTTGGTTATATACACATCCAGCAGATACAAAGCAATATTAGCAGTCATTTGGAGTCATGTTTGTTTTTCTGCGATCAGGCTATAATTTTCTGTCAAAGTGATTAACTGTTAATATAACAATATTGATATTAGCAGCTTTAAGGTAAAATTCACTAGCAACAAAGATTATGAACCTATCCATACTCACTTTAATGTTTGGTCGTCATCATCATGGTCTGCAGAGTTGTGCTTTCCATTTGTGAGGCCTAACACAAACACAAATGAAATCATGACTGATATGGACTTCATGAATCTTAAGAGTCTCTCTCAGAATTGAAGCGATCCATTTTGTCCGTACCTGCTTCCCTGGGTGGTGGAGGGAGTTTGTCTGCGTCATTTTCTGAGCTGAGGCCTCTGGACCTCAGGTGGTGCGAGGAAGGAGAGGGAGGTGCAGGGGAGGCATTTGGACTGGGAGGTAAAGTGGTGATGTTGGTCACACCGGGTGAATTTGGACTACCAGGGGTGCTCTCCAACCCATTGGTTTTACCTTCAGACGATTTCCCATTCTGCTGTGGCGGGGACTTGTTTCTTGCCATCCGTGCCCCATTTTTAGCTTTCTTAAACAGAACAGACGTACGACGACCAACCCCCGCCAAAGGTATGGTTGGGGGTGTTCCCAGCGGTGTAACCTCGTGAACAGCTTCCGGTTGTGAAGATGGTGTTTCACCGACTTCAGCCTCATCTTCACCTTGGCTTTTGCTCCCACTGCGGGATGATCTCTGGCGCTTGTATGAGCGCCCTGGTGACCTTCGGCCTCCAGTTACAATACCCAGGACAGGAGGCTCGAGAGGAGCATCTCCTGGCAGTGGTGAAGACACTGGGCAAGTAAGTTCTAGCACAGGTGGAGAGTCATCTGCATCAAAGAGAAATTTACTTCAGGATCATAAATAAAGCTGAAATAATTAGTCGAATCTTAACAAAATCTCCAAAAGTTCACTGGCTGCAGTCTCTGTTTTATATCACTGTAAATTGAATATTTTTGGGTTTTTGTTGGTTGGTTGGATAAAGTAAGACATTTGAAGACATCGTATTGGACTCTGGGAAATTTTAATGGGCATAATTCTTCACTATTTTACATGTTGGAGACAAAATGATTAATCAGTTTATCATAAACTTAACCAGAAGATTAACTCATATTGAAAATAATTGTCAGCTGCAGCACTAATCTTCAAAAAAATATCAACAGTTCAGTGCAGCCAAACCGCATCATAGAAAAGTAACTAAAAATCATTTTACCTGTCCCAGAGGTGGACACTGCAGTCAAAGGTCCATTATCCACAATATTTGTCTTCTTTTCCTTCTCCTGTTCCTCCTCTTCTTGCTCCTCCTCCTCTTCTTCCTCTTCTTTTCCATCATCATCTTTGTCATTACCATTCACAGACTGAGTGTTTTGCTGCTGCTGGTTCACCTTCTGTCTGAGAGTGTTGATCTCTCGGCGCAGAAGCCTAATGCGCTTGGTTCGTCCACCGCTGGTACGCATGGATGTAACCATGTCCAGTTTATCCAGCAAGGCCTTTAGTTGTTCGTCTGTGGTTAAGTGCAGTCTGTTCTCTGGGTCCAGCAGAGAGTCCACTGAGGAGGAAAAGGGCATGAGAATAGTTGAGGCATGTGGGTTATGTTCATAAAGAAATAGCTAGTTCCCATTCTCAACTCACCGTCATCCCACGTACAATGGTAGAAGCCATGTTTGTTTGGAGCCTCTGGGAGATGCATGCCGGTGTTGGGGTCCAGGCCAATGCTTTGAGACTGCCTGTGTGCATGGCGGAGGATGGCTCCACCCACCTCCCGCAGCTGTAAAGCTGTCTTGTGAAACATGGTGTCCTTGGAGTTGTACTTGAGGCAGTTGGTAATCATAAGGTCAAAGTCCTTCTCTAGGTCGGTGATGGAGCAGTAGGCATGTCCCTCCAGTTTGGTACGCATGGTGGAGAAGTCCATGGGTTGGGAAATAAACTCCAAGTAATCTGGGACCTCAGTGAATCATTATAATCAGAATATTAGCTGAGTCATAATAAAGACAAAGAAATGTGTTGCTGATTGAAAACTGTATTTAAGTAGATTGTTTTCAAACTGCACCAACCTCTGACAGATTGACGGGCTCAGAGAAGATTTTGGCCGTGTCCTTCTCTTGCAGTTGGTCCAAGGTGGATCGGAGAAGCGTCAACGCTGGAGTCAACTTCAACTCAAGAGCAGCCTGCTGAATTTTCATCTGAAGAGATGATGTAAACACACAGGGGAGAGGAGAGGAAATACAAGGTCACTCTTTAAAGGTTCAAATGAATCATGAATGCTGAAGAGAACATAGATTACAGCTGTCTCTAACAATTATTTTCCATTATCAATTCCTCTGCCTATTATCTTTTCAATTAAATTATTAATCATTTTGTCTATAAAATGTCAGAAAATAGTAAAAGATTCCAAGGTAACTTGTTTAAATTGCTTGTGATATTCAGATACTTATCATAGATGACTACAAAACAAATCTGCAAATATTCATGTTTGAGAAGTGACAATCAACTAATTAATTAATTGACAAATTGTTGCAGCTCTAACAGAGATGTTTGTAAATGGTAACACTGATAGGAGTCTTGTAAAAAAATACCCAAAATAATTATAGCCTGTCTCATGCCTCACACTTCCTCTGTAACGCACCTGTTCTCTCTTTAGCCTCTCTCTCTTGCGGATCAACTCCACCAAAAGTCTGGCTCTTTCAAGGTCTTGCCTCAACTTTTGCCAGTATCGAAGCTCCTCTCTCGCAGCACACAGCTTCTCGTCGGGCTCCCTCTGGACACAAAGGAACAAGTACAAAGAGATCAGTTTTCTGATTCAGCTTTGAAGTCCATTATAATTAACATTGTATTTTATCATCTTAACCACTGCGGATAAATCTTATTTTTTTCCCCTGCACTTGTTGGTTAAAACAGCTTAAACCATTGCCTGGCATTATAAGTGAGTGAGCAATAGATTGAAACTGGCATTGACAACTTTTTACACGCTATCGCCCTCTGCTACAACGAGATGTCTACAACAAAGATGACAGAACAGCGAGGGCATGCGTGGAAGCTTGCCATCCATCTGAATCCGCTATTGCAAAGTGTGATGTCTGGGCTTATGCTTGATTTCAGTGTGTGAGAACACAAACATGGTGTGAGCGCCATGACTGACTCTGTTCTGAACAGACTTTATTGGTTCTCCGAATCCCTGATTTTCTAATGATAAACCAAAGGTACAACATAACAATATATCTAATATTTTGCCGCAATTGCAGTTATTGCACTTAAGTAGAAAAGATTTTATTCTATAATTTTCCTTTTGAAACACATACTGTCCCCAAATTTCTCTGCTCACCTGCTCTGCAGTCCTGTGGGCCTGTAGATGGGAATGAAGTCGACGTATTAAAGGCATCCCATTTCGTGACTGACGTTTCAGTAACCAGTAGTTATGAAGCCTCTGCATGAATTGATTCTTTCTCTGGACTTCAGCTCCTGTGCAGATCTTGTTTAGCCTGTGAAGATGTAAAAGTTGCTTATTAAAACCTGTGCGGTAATACTGGAGGTCATAATGACACCCCTGAGATAAGGTCATTTAAAATATCAATACAGACATTTTACAGACTTTTACATTTATTGATTAATTTCACTGGGTCAAAACCAAATTACATAAAAGTGATGTTTCCTATCGATCGCTGGAAAGATAAATAACCTCTTTTACACTACAGTAACATTATCTGGACATGCTGGGTTAAATAAATTCTCACAATATTCAAATGTCACACCTGTGAGAGGGGATCTGAGGCACGAGCAGCACAGGCACATTTGAGCGACGTGTCGACCCACCAGACCCTTTTGTATTCTTCTTTTTCTGGCCTTTGACAGGCTTCTTGTTTGGTGGTGAGGGGGGTCTTTGAGTATATGACCTCTGACCCCGGTTCCCTCTGCCCCCTACCAGTCTTCCTTCAACCGACTCGTCTCCTGACCCGTCCCGCCGAAACCCAACAGGGGAGTGATGCTCACAGAAAGCAGTCTTCTTCACAGAGAAGGTGGTACCGTTGACGCCCGTCTCCCGGACTGGATCTATCTTCATAAAGAGGCCAGCCTTCTGGGCGCAGGTAACATGAAAGGCCCTGTAACAGTTGGCTTTGTGGCACTGAATGGATGCTCCTCTGCCTTTCTGCTTACACAGGTAGCAGGTGAGCTTCCAGCGAGCAGGAGGGATGTTCTTGACCCCCTCAACAGGTTCTAAAAACACTGTGTTGGCAAAGCACACCTCCGGGATCCATATGGCACAGACAACATGAGCCCAACGTCCATCACTTGTCTGTTTGAAGGCACCTCCTCGGTTGGGACAGAGCACACAGTCTACAGGACGGGAGGGGGACTGCAGGCAGCAGCGGCACAGCCACTGGCCCTCAGGAACGTAGGGCACACCATAACACTCCTGGTGGACGGCCAGGTTGCAGATGTCACAGAACAGGATGACATTACTGTTGAGACATTCGTCATCCAGGCAGACACAGCAGAAAGCGTCCTCATCGACTGCACTCTGGGACAGAGCCTGGCTACGGGACTCCAGGATAGACTCCCTTTCCAGACGATCAATCAGTAGCTCAAAAGTGTCTGGAGATACAGAGGCATGACCGTCAGACACCCTCTTCTGGTTCACCATCTCCAGCCAGGCCAGGTCCTCCTCGTCCATGTCATACTCAGCCACACTGTCCTGTTCCTCCCCTGACTTTTCTATGTAACGGTAGTATGCTGTAGGGAGAGGAGGCGCCTCTGAAGGGCAAACTGAACTCAGCACACGGAAGGTGGGCTCGGGCAGTGGGCTTTGGTTAGGTGGGTGCTGGAGGGAATTGGTAGCACCTGTGTGCTGCTGGGAGCCAGACCGTTGGTTCTGATGAGATGTATTTTTACCACTCCTCCTGCTTTTACTGTTTGAGGGTTTTCTACACGATCTGGTTTTACTCTGCGTTTGCTCACTGTTCTCCTTATTGCTGTTGCACTCAGCAATGTCCTGGGCCATCATCTCGTCCTCAGTTATAACCGGCAGAGGATCTGTGATGTTAATCCGATGGAGCCTTCCATCTAGGTCCACTTCCACTATTTTCTGTGCCTGAGCGTATGTCAAAGTCTCCCTGGATGGAGAGAGCTGCAGTCTGTAGGGCGAGGGGGGCCGCAACTGGCCAGACGATCCCCTGCCCCTTCCTCTCCCTCTGCCTCGACCCCTACCCATGTTGAGTCCGCAAACAACTGTCTCACATTCCCACCTCCTCACCTTCCGCATGGGAGTTTACACCAGCTCCCTAACAGATGAAAAGAAAAAAAAAATTGCTGTGATTTAAGTTACTGTCTCAACACCAGTTTCTACTTTGTTCCATAATTGAAGGAGATATACAGCAGCTGTTTGAAGCTGTGGAAAATATGAAAGCTGTGATAGAAACAATCTTTGTAGTGAGTATCATATTGTTTGCACAGTGAAAAATGGGGGAAAAAAAATATTTTCCAAAGTACTATGTAGACAATTTGTCTTGTGTTTGTTCAGGTATAACAGTCAGATAAGATGAATGTTACATCTAATTGAGGGGACTTTTTTTAGCTTCGGTAAAGTAATCCATGATGCACTTCAGTCCTGTTGGGTGCTATTGCTTTGTCATTATTGTAATGTAGATGTTGTTTGTACTCCCTATCAAGTAA
>NW_019524799.1:348536-359031 GCF_002814215.2 Seriola lalandi dorsalis
CAAAAAGATTGTCTCTTGCTGATGTGAAAACGTTACTCGATCGGACGGGACACACAGAAGTCGTGTAACAAAACAGCAGAATTTCTAAGCAACGCCGAAAATACTGTAAATATCAGTGTCGTTTACCTTGTAAAATCGTCCTCTGCAGTGCGAGTGCCAAACAGAATTACTGCACCTAGCTAAATGTCAGCTAGTGACAGACTACAACCAAGGCGGACATGCTAGCCGTTAGCTTAGCTAGCCGGTAATTTCAGGAGCGACAGCGTCATCTTCAGCACTTCACTTCTCCGCTGTGACTTCGGTCAGACACACAAACTCGACCCGGTCTCATAGCTGTGCTTTAAACCTTTCAAACGATGCCTGTTAGCAACTTGGGGGCAGCAAAATCCCGAAGATATCAAATTAATGTACCTTGGATGAGGCTAAATATTCAGTCAAGATGGCTTGAAAAAATACGCCCCTTTGGAAAAAACCACCTCAGCCAATAGTAGGTCGCCGCCTCACCTCGCACGCAACGCGCACCGAGCTCTGATTGGTCAAGCCGATAAAATGAATTCATCGAACTCAGTCTAGAGCTCAACACAGAAAGAAGCGATGGGAAAAACAACGACACAGATATTCCGCGCCTTATGGCTTCATCTTCATTTCTCCCCAGATCCCATATTGTACCTGTTACACACCTGTTATTTCTAGGTAAGCATGAGAAACAAACCTGTAATTTAAACAATCCAGTATCCAAGTATAATAACAACATAATATGAAGAAAACAATAATCAAATACTTGTTCACGCATTTGCCTATATTTCTAATATACATTAAGGGCTTTGCAAAATAGATTGCTGTAGTCATAGAAACACTGATATCATATCTTATTCATTTGGTGAAGTCTTCCATTTATACTAATACATTTCATTTCAGGCTGCAGGGGCTGCAGCTAAATAGTATTTTCATTACTGATTAATGTGCTTATTAATTAGTCTACTAATTGATTAATTGTTTTGTCAGAAAATAGAGAAAAATGCTGATTATAACTTCTCAGAGCCCAACGTGACGTGAGATCAACAGCCCAAAACCCTCTTGTCTAGTTACTAGCTTTTCTGCAGCTTGTATCACATAGTCTTCAACAGTGGATGGAGTTTGCACAGTTCTAATAAAGGTGAATCTGTTGGTTCTGTATCTGCCCAGTAGCTGGTATTGTTTCATCCACATCACTTGTAGTACTTCTTGGCCTGGATTAAAAGTGGAACCTTGGGAAACATTGACAAAGCAAGTCTAACAAAAGCTTCAGCTTTTTGTGGAGCTTTCAATAAAAGAATGAGCTGTCGTGAATGAATTCTTAAGCCAGCACAGATAAAAAAGTCTAAAAAAGTGCTGCAGATGAAATTGCAACAGTTACAGAACTCACATGTCAACAGATCCATCTGTGTGCAAACTCTGTCAGCTAATGAAGACTGGGTGATATTTTTGAAAGCTCTAAGTGGACCTTGAGTTGGGTCTGTTTTATCAATCAGTAGGATCTGCTTTCAAAGTCTTGCCCCCATTTTTTCTAATTTATATTTTGTTGGCCTAATATAAGTGAAAGTTAAATATTTTGTCCAAAAATAGCCTTTTTATCTGACCTGTGTATCAGATATCCTACCTATATGCCTCTGTTGCTGGGTAACTGCATGTGGATGCACTGAGAGCCTCTGTAAACCAACATTACATTTATTTCATTTTAACTTACCTGACACATAAAATGGATTTTGCATTATTCTCTTTTTTATTACATTACATCAGGAGTCTTAGGTTATGTCCCCTCAGTATTGTTTCTGGGAATTTTAGGACTGTTTTAGGAGGGGTTCAAATTCTACAGTTACAGGCAAACTATATTTCTTTAGAGGTGGATTAAATAACACAATTGTAAATTAATAAAGAAAAAAACAAATCAAAATACAGATTTATGTATATATGTGTGTGGTTCAATGTATGCTCCTGGAAGTGTCTGTTCTTTGAAACTGAGTTTTGACCATAATATATGGAGATAACATTTACAGAAAATGTAACTGATCAATTGACCAAATAATAAAATATAATGTGGAATCAGTCTTTCTGATAAGGTGAGTTGCCAAAAATTCTTCCATTAGAATAACTGCAGTTAATTTTGTAACCTTGTGGTTCAATTGGTACAAGATTAAACAGTAATGTTATGGGTTTGTGCTCCATCAAAGCCAACAATGATTTTTGTTAAATGAACTTCCTCCACTGGCAGGAGAAGATGCACTTACTTCAAATTGCAGCAGGATCATTTGCCCGTGCTAAGATAAAGTCATTTTACCATGCCAGCAGGCTTTTTTTAAATTTATTGATGTATTATCACTCATTTTATAGTGTCCACAATCCAGATTAAACTGTGATGTGCTTATATCAAGCTATATCTACCTGCAACCATATAGAGTAAGACAATTGGTTTAGATGTGAATGGTAAAATACAAATTCAACTAAAACAAACAAACACACAAACAGTACTAGAACAGTCTTATTTTTATGCATGCCCCCTCCCATACTGTAAAATACATAGCTTACTGTATGTAGTCAGGTAGACGAGAGTTATTCAGAGAGCTAAACCTGTCAAAGAGGACCGTACCAAATATTGATTTTGAAACAAAAAACAAATCTTCAGTCTTGGTTAGCTTTAAACAGACTGGAAGGTTTTATTTATTTATGACATAAGAAAAGTCTTTCTTACTTTTCTTAATTCAGCACTTCACTGAGCCTCAGATATCTTCCCAGGGTCAGTGTGCACTCTCCTCAATAGGTGACTAGTTTTATGTTCAGTTCTTTGCAAGAATATCTTCACTCTACATCTTTTTTCTCTTTGTGTTACAACATTTGGATTTTTGTTTGTGGCATCGCAAGATTTAAGCCAATCTGTTTTTTACTTTAAATGAGGAGAGGGAAATGTTGTCTTTCAAAGGCTGATGCTGGCTTGTTAACTTCTGTATACATATATAAACTTATACTGAGCTTTTTGAGGCTTGACATAAACATCTCCAAAAGAGACCAAAACCCAATAACATTCATATTTGTGTTAGTCTCCATTAATCTGTATTCAGGGGCGTAGCGGCCTCAAGGTTAGAGATGCAAACGTGTGACTGGAGGGTCACAGGTTCATTTCCAAGACTAGCAAATCTGGCTGGGAAAAGTGAAAAGAAGCCTCTCCCTCATCAGCACTACTGTGGTGCTCTTGAGCTACGCCCTGAACCCAAACTGCTCCAGTGGCCAATAGGTCAGACCGTGTACTGACTGTTGTACTGGGCAGCTTCCAGGTGTGAATCTGTGTAACTGTGTGAATGTGGTCAGTGTGTTGCTGTAAAAGAAAAACTGCCTCCTAGTGAAACTACCCTGAATAAATAAAGGTTAAAAAATTCAACGTACTTCTTCAACAGTTATACTTTATGTATACAGTAGCTTCCTGTAAGTGTAATACATACATTGTGTGACAGCCGCCTCTATAGCTTCATGAGCTTCAAATATTCAACTTTGTTCACATGTAATGTAAATATCACAAAACCCATGATACTTAGCTAAAGTACAATACATGTATTATGTTACTGCTCTCTAACAAGATGATGTGACTCAGATGCTTTTTTATTCATTTATATTATTAAGATATTCTATGGGTCATTCTTAGTACAAATCACCACATTTTAATCCATACTGGAAGCTGTATGTTCGTACTTCACGCTGCTTCTCCCCAACCCTTCAAAATTCTTCCACTTTCTCCACCCACAAAAACTTCGTTGGCTGTCTTAACACATTTGAATCTGAAAAACTTCAGATCACGCTGCATTACTGGGGTCTGTCTGAAGCCTGACGTGCCAATCCAGCAGTCACATCTTGGACTCTTTTCAGGTAAGGACATTCATCTTCTGTATGTTCTCTTCACCGATTTTCAGTTTTTAAACTATTTAATGTAATGGTTTGAATCACATTTTTGCATTTGTATCAAGAAAGATCTCAACATACATTTATTTCAGTTTATCCATGTGATCATTCTGGTGCACCATCAACCTCTAACTGTCTATTTTTAACTCTTAGGATGCAGATCAGCAGAAACAAGATGCTGTTTGGCTTCTTTGCACTGTCCTTTGGGTTTTTCCTGGAAACGGGAATCTGTGCTGCAGGTAAGGGAATTTTATTCATCTTAGGTTTGTACTTATGCAGAAATAGAGCAATATAACAGATTTCACCAGGGTTGTTAGACAATGCTGACAATTGTTTTGTTGTTTTTTTACCTCAAATGTATAAAGTGATTGAGTGTACGCTGATGTAGAAGTCGGTCTGATTGACAACATTAGAAAAAAAGAAAAGAAAAAAAATTGGTTTCTGGACACTAATATTTCTAAGTTTGACCCGGTCACTGCATTTGTAATTCAGTGTGGTGGCAGCTTGCTTTTTACTTGTGCCAAATTCCTCATGTTTTCACTGCTGGATTTGGTAGAAATTTCTCAGGCTTGACAAGACATAAATACATAGACTGTCAAATCGGATGAATATCAAAGTGTAGTGCCACATCCTGTCCAACTCTTGTAGAAAAACAGACAAGGAAGCAAGCCAGTAGACACTGTCACAAAAAATGGCAATAAATCAACTCTATGGAGCAAACAAAGACTCTGTGTTCAGAGTGGCCAAAAAGTGACAGGGGCTTGAAGAGCTTGTATACGTGTCATCTTTTGAAAAGGAGGATCTGATGGTTGTCAGGATCACCCCGTGGTGATGGATCCCTGAAGCCTTGGCCTGAATTGAGGCTTTTGATACTCTTTGACTGCCCTCCCATCCCACAGTGCCATGGCACTGAGACTCTTTGAATTAACACACTGCTCTAAATAGATTGTGGTCTGCAAAATGTTTTCAAGTAGAAAAGGAGAGTGGCCAGATCTCTAGGATACCGGAAACCAGTTGTGGCTAGAAGGTCAAGTCATGTACCCCAAAATTCACCTCAGACATCTCTGCGTGTCAGAGCAAAGTCTGAAGACGGCCCCTACACAAATGAGTCGCTCTCTTACTGTAATGTATCCTCATTATTTGTTGTGTCCTCATTCCATCCCAACTGTTCAGTTTTCATAGACAAGATGATTTATACAAGATTTATTATACATTTTAGATAATGTTTCACCCCAAGAATGAGGTAACATTTACATTGTCTGCATTTTATATTGCATTTTCAACCATATCAAAAAACAACTAAGCTATAACTGCAAAAATACTATTAGCAAGAGTCTACATCCATGCTAGCTTATTTTGCAATGCTTTTAAACTAGATACTAATGTCAGTAAAGTCACCATCACCAAAATCCTTTGTGCCAATCCATCCTGTAGTTATTAAGATATTTCACCAGACATTTGAGAACTAGGACCTGTCGTTGGTGCTAGATAATAAATCAGAGGATCAACAAAGACAAAGGGATTCATCCTCTGGTGGCCACGAATGTCTGTATAAAATTTCATGTTTATCCAATTAATAATTGTTGAGACATGGTTGTGTAAAAGATACTTTTGAGAAAAATTATGAAAAGTTTGGGAGCTACTAATCCAAACGTTATTGCATTAACTTGCTCCTTACTCTTCCCCCTCATCATCAGTGCAATCTGAGCTGAGAATCACAACTATAAAGGTAGTTTTATCTTTACCTTTCTGACTCTTAATACTTAAGCTTGTCACTGTGAATACAAGATCAAAGATAAAGCACATTTTACTGATTATCTTTTAACATTTTTCCTTATAGCAAGAGCCATATACAATTTCCAAGGGCACTCAGCTGGAAGGCTTTTGCATGGACCTGCTGTCTGAAGTTGCCAAGAAACTGGGCTTTAAGTACAGAGTGCAGCTGGTGAAAGATGGTTCGTACGGCAGGCAAGATGACAATGGGAACTGGAATGGGATGATTGGAGAGGTGGTGAGAGGGGTGAGTATATGAAAACTGACATTTGAAGGAGTCAAAGGACAGCAGAGTACTCTGTAGAAGCTTGAGTCGTCGAGCTGGCAACTGTTGCATTCAAAATAAGTCAATATGTGGCGGGGTTGTTGGTTAAATTAAAAACTCTTCAACCCCTTAACAATTTTCTATAAATGTATGTCTATAATATCTTCTTACACACGTTCAATGTTTTGATGCATTCCCCTGCAGGAGGCAGATCTTGCGATCGCTCCACTGACTCTCACTGCAGCCCGTGAGAAAGCCGTGGGGATGACCAAACCGTTCATGCAAACAGGAATCAGCATCCTGCTGAGGAAGGACATCTCGGAGGGATCGGGCTTCTTTGATTTTCTGACCCCCTTTACAGCTGAGACCTGGGTCGGCATCCTCATTGCCTATCTGGGGACTGCTGCAAGCATCTTTATAGTTGCCAGGTTGGTAATGCAAGAAGTTGAATCTTTCATCTATTTATCGTTGTTTACTGACGGGGTTGTATATGGATTTAAATGTGAACATCTACTTATTTTCTGGGGATATTTCCACATTTTTGCAAGCAGTGGAGTGGTGTTACATTAATGATTCTTTTTATTTTTTTACGTGACTGCAGAATCAGCCCGTGTGAGTGGAGTCAGCCTCAGAGTGAACAGAACCGATTCAGCTTCCTCCACAGCCTGTGGTACACAGCTGGAGCTCTGACTCTTCAAGGTAAACAGCAAAACCAGACACTTCGTATGCCAACACAGCAAATGGAGAGGAGAGTCTCTGTACTACTCATTTGTTTCTTTTTATCTGCAAAACTTCTCTTTCTCATATAGAATAACATTTCTTCCTTGTGTTCCTTTTCGTGTTGTCAGGTGCTGGTCCTCACCCCAAAGCTCTTTCAGGTCGTGTCATCTGCTGCAGCTGGTGGTTTTTTACTGTTGTCCTCCTGGCTTGTTATTTCTCCAACCTCAGCTCCTCTAAGAGCTCTGAGTCAGCTCAGCTGATGGTGAAAGGATTTGAGGACTTGGCCAATCAGGACACAATTGAGTATGGCTGCCTGGCTGGCTCTTCCACCCTTGCCTTCTTTAAGGTGAGAATGAAGATGTTGATCTCTCAGTTGTTAAGACTTGAAAGACAACTCGTTCATTGGATTACTTATCTCATGGCAGCTTTTATGCAATCCAATTATTATTTTCTCTTTCATCCAGAATTCAAACAACCCAGTGTATCGCAGAATCTATGAACACATGGAGAGAACTAAGAGTTTCGTGTCATCTATGGATGAGGGGGTCCGGCGTGCAAAAGAGGGCAACTTCGCCTTTATTGGAGAATCTGTCTCTCTAGACTTGGCAGTGGCGCGGCATTGTGAACTGGTCAGAGCTCATGAAGTCGTTGGCATGAGAGGATACAGCATTGCTGCTGCGTTTGGTGAGGCTGCTCATTTTAAGACCTCTAAATAATTTAATTAAAAAGAAAAATGTTGAAATAGTGTAGCTAACATTACACCTATCAATTTCCTCAAGGTTCTCCTTTGATAAAGAACCTCAGTGTGGCAATCCTTCAATTGAGTGAAGCTGGAGAGCTGGCTTACCTGCGAAGCAAGTGGTGGGCCAGCAGCTGCATAGCAGACAGGACCAAGTCTTCACCTGTGCAGCTGCACAGCCTCAAGGGAATGTTCCTGGTTCTTTCCCTGGGCTTGGGGCTGGGAGCACTGTTGGCTGTCCTGGAGCTCACCTCTAAGAGTCGCAGGGGTGCAGTGGAGCAGAGGGTATTTGCAAATGCATTCACAAATCACATTACTGCTGACAAAAAAAAAACAAAAAACCTTCATCGCCAAAGTGTTAACTTTCCAGTAACTAATGCAAGTAGTATTGTTTTCAGCTTGACAATCTGCATTTGTGTTTATACAGTAGGATTTGAAACTCTTTCATAAGCCTTGAGACTGCAGCCTTTGCTGAACCATTTAAAGACCAAATAATTTGTTATAGTTAAAAGCAACACTGTAATGAACCAGTTGGTTGTCTCATCAGCTTCAAGCGAAACAAATTAATTATAATGAACTTCTGGTTGTTAAACCAGTCAGGAGCCGACATCACATTTAGTTTTTGTCTACGTATAGCCCAATTTATAAGTCTGTTGAAGATGTGGTTCATAAACACTACATATCTTGGCATCTAACTCCAACATTAGCAAATCCATTGAGTCACCTCCTAGATTCTGCCACAAGAGGGTGTCTGACATAAGAGACTAGTTAAATCTGATGTGCCAATAACACCCAATAACATCCCCAGTGGTAATTTTCCTTGTCATAATTGTGTATGATGTAACTTTCTGATCAGAGGTAATAAGTTCACTCATCCTTCAATTGACAGGGGCATTTTTGTTAAAGGTAGAATCACATATCTGGGCACTTTAATTCTTTTTGTAATATGATTTATTTTTAGTGCAGTTTGTTTTGTTCTAAAAGCTCCTTCTTGGTATGAGTCTGGCCACGTTCACATTAAATTCATCAACATATTGACACATTAACTGATTTATATTTTTATCTCTCCCTCAGAAATCCTGTTGCACTGTGCTGACTGAAGAACTGAGTCTGCGCTTGAGGACCAGCAATGCAAGCAGACCCCAGGAAAATGTAGACAAAGATAAAGAAAAGGCATAGAAATGATCTAGAAACATGTTTTTACCATGTTTGAAAACTGTGATCCTTTTAACTTTTAGTTTTTTTTCTTTTGATGACATTTGACAAACATTAGCTGAAGTGTAGGTTTTGAACTTTCTTACTTGAAAAGATACATTAGAAAATA
This sequence comes from Seriola lalandi dorsalis, assembly GCF_002814215.2. NCBI lineage: Eukaryota > Metazoa > Chordata > Actinopteri > Carangiformes > Carangidae > Seriola > Seriola lalandi. The sequence goes on from NW_019524799.1 coordinate 357,285, forward strand.
AAAAAACTTGCATTTTTATTAAAAATAATTAGTTTATTGATTTTCAAGTACAAATGCTACAGTTCCAATGAAAAAGCAAACATTATAGTTAAAATATTACGAAAATAACTGTTGAAACAATTCTTGCTTAAACTTGAAAACTTTTTACTAACAAATAGGGATCATGTACTTTATGAGTTTTCTGTTACTTTTCTATGACTCTACATCATGCTGTTTTGTACAGTTGGCAATGGCATCAATTTCTTTTTAAAAAGTATTTCATGCATAAAAACTGTGTTGTTTGTAAACATTCCAGCAGCATGAGTACAACAGTGTGGATTGTAAACATTACAGCAGACCTAAAATAATAAAAAAAAAAAACTGTCTAATTATGAAATTCTGCTTCGTGTCTTCCCATTTATCTAGAAAGAAAATCAGAACTACTTTGTGACTCAGTCACATTTTGTTTGTTCTCCCACACCTCCTTTGTTGTTCATCTTCTTCTTCGTCTTCTGAAGGAGCTTGTTGTCTTTGGAGTCACAAATTTAAACTGTGGTCGAATCTAGCAAACCAAAAAAAAACAAAAACCAGGATTTAATACAGCCACTTTCATATTTGTTTTTTTATTTTACTCTACAAATATCAATCTCAAATCATCCATGACTCACCATCTGGAAAAAGTGGTGATTTACAGCGGATTTCTCTCATCTTCTGGTCAAAAAGGGCCTTCATCTCCCTCTGCAGGGTGCCCTCACGCTTCTCTGCATCGGCTGGCAAACAGGAGGGCACAAACTCCAGGCTGTCGGTGCTGCCGCCGCTGCTGCTGCATGTGCTGTCCGACAGGCAGAGACCATTGGGTATGTGTCTCACCTGGTTACTGTAGCTGCCACAGTTTTGTGCTCTCTGTGTTTGCCAGTGGAAAGCAGGTTTGTGCTTCACCATCGGTGTCTGAGGAGAGGTAGTCTGTTTTCGAGGGCAACTGCGTGAGCGGACCTTTGTTCGTATGGGGGTGGGCGGTCGGGGGGTGGCTGGAGCCTCTAAGGTCCGTCTCACCCTTGCGGGGGATGCTGGGGGGATAAGTGGAGGAGGTTTGGCTTCAGGCTCGGGCAGAGGCTGTGGCACGGGCTCAGGCTGAGGGAGTGAACCGCTCTGACTCGAAGCTTCTGGTGGTCGCTCGGGTTCAATTGCAGTTTGTGGTTCTACTGATAATTCCTCAGATGGTTCAGGCTGCTCTGGTTCAAGTGTCTGAAGTGTCTCCTGCTCAGCACAGTTTGACTCTGTTGGTTCATTAAGTTCATTCTCCAATTCTTCTTGAATTGGATTTTGGCTGTCAGGAGCAGGACCATCAGGGCAAGAAGCCTGGGAAGAGGACTCAAGGTCAAAGTTATCCGCTATCACACAGGGAGCAGGCCCCATGTGGTGGGAGTCAGTGGAGGACATCCGGCTGAAGATCCCTCTCCTTGTCTCTGGTGGTTCATGAATTTTGACTCTGTGAGCACGCCTCACTGGCTCACTCATGGTTCCTTTGTGGATGGCAGCCTTGGCTGCTGGCCCATGTACCAGAGGAGACATTTCCCCATTCCTGCTGTCCTGAGAGATTGTATCCAGATCCTTGCGGAAGTACAGAGCACGTCCATCTTCTGAGGACAGGACGGAGAAGTCTAGAGAAGGCTGCCTTTGATGGCCCTTTATATGCTTCTGAGCTGCTTTTCGGATGTGTTTCCTGGCAGCTTGCACTGCATTTGAGGGTTTGATCTGTTTTACAATG